>NC_043003.1:84468040-84483040 GCF_006345805.1 Octopus sinensis
AAACCCTTCAAGGTGGTGCTCCAGCATGGCCGCAGTCAATCAAGTGACTAAAACCAGTAAAGGAATAAAACAAATGAATGAACTGGTTACACTTATACAATGTAAAATGTGTTACCAATTTTTTTTTATAGAATTCCTATTGATATTTAATTATAAAGAGAGCGACAAGCTAGCAGAATCGTTGGCGTGCCGGACGAAATGCTTAGCGGCATTTCATCCGCTTTATGTTCTGATGTTCAAATTCCGCCGGGGTTGACTTTGTCGTTTATCCTTTCGGGGTGGATAAAATAAGTACCAGCTGAACACTAAGGTCGATTTAATCGACTTAGCCCCTCCCCAAAATTACTGGCCTTGTGCCAGAATTTGAAACCAATACTTAATTATAAAAATATGCGACTTGTTTTTTTAACAGCGAATGACTAAGGAGATCCAGCCAAGTAAAATAGGAATCAAACGATCCATAGGTAAAAGATGGGTGAGAGACATTAGTTTACAGTGAACGGGTTAAAAAACAACATTCACATGCAACCCCACTACTCTGTAAACTTGGTAAGAAAGTATGAAGAGGAATTCGGTCTGCAGCAAGAATTTGGATCACACGCCAGTATCGTACTTTCCACCATGTTTTTCCCTGCAGGTGATATGGCAAGGCACCAACCAGATCAATTATACTAATCTTGGAGGGCTGTAAATACCATGGGTACTGCCCTGACTAACTTACATAAAGGAATATATGCGCTCTTTCAATCCTTCATTATGATTGTGTACTAAATTATGAAGTCAAATGCTTACCCGTTCCAGACACGTGTCCAACGTGCGTACGTGTATGTGCGAGTGTGTGTACGTGTATGTGCGAGCGCATGTGTGTCTGTAATTAAATTCCGGAGAAGTAAACAGCTAAGATAATTGGTCGACTAATAAGAAATCCTTCAAATTGCGATTATGACATACCATATCTCAGCATTAACAGGGCCAAATGAGAATGTAATCATGCAGCATGCTAGATATAATAGCCACATTTCCCATTCCACTTGAAGGAAAACTTGAATTGCATGCCTAATTTCGCGAGGATAACAGCATGCATAATTTGTTGTTCTTTTTAGTAGTACTGCCCGTCATGATGAGCAATGTCTCATGCGATCTGCTCCTCGATAAAGATTGCCCGCACTTGCTCGAGACGGTTGTTTTACTTTCAAGAAATAACACCCCAAATAAAGAAGACACTAGACGATGTTTTTCCAGAAACACTGTGTTAAAAAAAAATAACACAAATGGTAACATTTAGAATACCGTTCATCATAGGTGACCTCAAACAGGGCTGACTTGCGACTAAACCGCAACAGCAATTTCTAAAACCGCTATAGTATAATAGACGTCAACAATGAGTGCGGAGGTGGACGGACAACAGCAGCAGTGGCAGCAACAACAACATTGCAATTAATTTACATTTATGCTAATTATAGAATAATTAGGTAAGTCTGGCATTTTGAAATTGCATTAGAGTATATTTACTGCTAAGTAACCCAGATAGTTAACTTATTGAAGTATAGACAATTTTAACCTATTGTCTGCAACATATCGAAGTTCTTCTATTGTGTGTATGCGTGCGCATATATATATATATATATATATAGATAGATAGATAGATAGATAGATAGATAGATACATAGAAGGGGGAGAGAATGTATGGTTGAGAAACTAAGAAGTTCCTTTCTTAACTATGAAGCCTTGGAAACGATTTGGGTTCGATTCTACTACGTGGCATTTTTACAAGTGTCTTTTATCATAGCCTCGAGGCATCTCAACATTTCTGACACTAAATTAATAGATACGGTTTGGCAGCCCGTAGGTGTATTTCACACACACACACACACGCGCGCGCCAATAATTAGAGATAATTCTTTTTCAGGAGAGAAAATGGTTCTAGATGACAGTGAATGGGAGAAGGAAAAGTTTACTCATGAAACCCGGCCAACGACCGATTTAGCACATAGGCAAAAGTAGGTGTGTGCATGTGAGCGTCGAGCGTGTGTGTATGTTTATCTTTTGATATGTTCCTTTGTGTGTTTGGTTCTTTGAAAGTAATTAACTGTACGTCTGGCATTTTATGGAAATTGTAAATATGCCAGGTGGAGAATATTTGTGCTGTTGTTGTTGCTTAATCAAAGTGAGACAAGTTTCAGTAGCCCTAGAATCAGCGACTTTCCAACCGACACCATTCTGTATGATCCTTAGATAATATTATTTAAAACCACATTGTTCCATGCGTCCTTCCTTTATTGATAAAGTAAAAATTAAAGACCTCTGTTCGGCCACGATTGACCATGTGACTGCACCTAGAAAGTTCCTCTCCGAAGTACAAGTCTGGGAAAGATTGTTTGTGGAAGACCAGAAGTCGCCCATGCATACCAGCCTCCTCTCTCCACACCACCAATGTTATCCAAGAGAAAGGCAAAGGCCGATACAGCTTGGCACCAGTGATGTTGCAACTCGTTTCTATAGCTGAGTGAACTGGAGCAACATAAAATAAAGTGTTTTGCTCAAGAACACAAGACACAACCCTGTCTGGGAATCAAACTCACAGCCTCATGATTGTAAACCTGATGCTCTAACCACTGAGCCATGCGCCTTCACATGATATAGCATGCATATACTCGAAGATGTTCCGGCCGTTATTCTCCAAGTGTTTTTTTTTTAAATATCATAATCCAATGTATGTTTCCATCAAACTGTAACGTGTGATTTGGGGGAGATCTGACTTCTATTAGCTTATGACGGACACGTTGAGTGCTCTACGGTAGTTCATTTAATATTTATTTGACAAATAAGCAAGGTCAGATTTGATTACTGACATCATCCATGTTATAACCTTAGTTGGATTTGATCCCATGGTACAGAGAATCAGAAGGAAGATTGGCAAAGGATTTTATCCGACGCTCTAAAGACGCGACCAGTTTACCGTCTCAGCCGTCAATGAAAAGGCCGAGGGGTCACCAACATTATTCTTCGACTACGATCAAGACATAAATTCGTCTTAATCATGCATCATTAAAATGATGTAATAGCGGTGGAAGAGATGGTGGTCTTAGAAGAACAAGTATAATGCAGCCAGAGATGGGAGTCATGACAATTATATCCAAGGAGAGAGAGAGAGAAAGAGAGAGAAAATGTTTTTAAATGAAGTATTTTGAGAATGTCGAAACAAACTTGTTATTTCTAAAAATATTCAGCAACAAAAAGCTTATATTTACACAAACAAAATACAAATGTATATGTGTGTACGTAACATGTATATAAACATATGTGTGTGTCTGTGTGTATATGTGTCAGTATATGTGAGTGCATATGTAACTATGCGTATATGTGTGTGTGTATGTTGTATAAAAAAAATAAATGCGCCCTTTTAAAGCCTAGCCAGGCTCATGGGCCCGGTTTCTATGGCGTATGTATTCCCCAGCTGGACGGGACGCCAGTCCATCGCAGCGTTACTCATTTTTGCCAGCTGAGTGGATTGGAGCAACGTGAAATGAAGTGTTTTGCCCAAGAACACAACGCGTCGCCCGGTCCAGGAATCTTACGATCATGATGCTGACACCCTAACCACTAAGCCACGCGCCTCCACGTATGTTGTATAGTTATATGTATATTCTTTTCTACTCTGGGCGCAAGGCTCGAAATTTTGCAGGAGGGGGCCAGTCAATTAGCTCGACCGCAATGCGTAACTCGTACTTAATTTATCGACCCCGAGAGGATGAACGGCAAAGTCGACCTCAGCGGAATAGTTATGTGCATATTGTAGATGTATGTGACTATGCATATGCTTGTATATGCATATATTATGCGCAAACATGCATCTGCATGTATGTGCTCATGCAAAGACAAGCAAACTCTGTGGTAGGAGGAAACTACAACGTGGTCGTCGTCTGAGCTGCTAGACATAGTAAGCCAAATCTACTTCAAATTAAAAGTTCAAATTTCGAAAACTAAATAAATAAAAAGCCGAATACCCTGGGTAATGAAGGAGTAGTTGTTCTTAAAAATACACGATGGTCATGGTTGGAACACCTTTGATCATAGGTTCAATCAATGAAGATTTACTTGGACTAAACAATAACAACACACACACGTCCACGTTCGCAAGTAGTGGGTGGGGTGCATGTATGAATGTGTGTATGTGTGAAGGCGCGTGGCTTGGTGGTTATGGTATTTGGCTCACGTTTGTAAGGTTGTGAGTTCGATTCCCGGCGGCGCGTTGTGTCCTTCAGCAAGGCACTTTATTTCACGTTGATCCAGTTCCCTCAGCTAGATAAAATGAGTAGTACTTTTACTTCATAGGGCCAGCCTTAACACATTCTGTTTCACGCTGAATCTCCTTAAGAACTCTGTTAAAGCTACGCATTTCTGTAGAGTACTCAACTGCTTACACGTTAATTTCATGAGCAGATTGTTCCCTTAATCGAATTAACTTGTAACCGATGGAATGCCAGATTTTGAGTTTGGTGTATGTATTTATGTATTCCTATATATTTACATATTAGTGTGTTTGTAATATACTATATACAGACATTACATCTACAATGGATTGTCAGCGGTTTTCGACGACGATCACCCCACATTTTCAGATTAATTGAACTGCCAACCCCATCGTATTTTGGTGTAAGTGGCCGAGTGTTTCGCAGACACATGTACTCTTAACGTACTTCTCAAATAAAACCCCACGTGACACAGTGGGAGAAGCCAGGATCTTTGAACTCCAAGTACAAACTATGCATAAGGCTTCCACGCAGTTTTTATCTAGCCTAATTCCGAAACTATGACAAAAAAAAACGCTTGTCCAAGATAGCACACAATAGGATCGAACATATGACTTCCTAATTGCGAAGTGAGTTTCTTAACCACTCAGCCATATCAGCGTCTACGTCCTACATACATACTGTATATATATAGCCACACACCAGACGCACTCTTTTCTAAGCATAATTGCACACGGAAACACACACACACATACACACAAACAGAAAGTTCTCTATATACATAACCATTCAATCACCTATTCACACACACACACACACCACACACTCATCTACCAACAAATCTTCCTCTCCACTTCTCTCTCCCACCCGTCTCTCTCTTCCACCCTTCCTCTCCTTCCCTCTCTTTCTTCCTTTCTCTGTTTCTGCTACAATTGTTAATGGTGCAAGCCTGTTAAGAAAAAAATAGCTAGTTCAAGGACATATTTAAACACATACACACACACACACACACAGACAACAGGACTCAAAATTCAAACAAATACACAACAAAGCCAGGATATTTTGGTGTATGTACTTGCAAGTGCACACTGCAATTGCACACAGTTGCAACAAGTAATAATTATAGGACGGGATGATGATATTGTGCCAAAATAAACTGTCACACAGCTACTTAACATTAAGTACCCGTCTACCCCGTTTCACTCTGTATAACGTATAAATATTCACCCCTAAATTAACTACTTGTGGTCTTCTCCTTCAGTAGTAAAACCTCCTTCCATGTAGTCCAAGTGCTCCATGCATAAACTTGTTACTTTGACCCAACATGTTCAACCTGAACTAGCCAAAATCTTAAGAAGTCTACGCATACATTTGATGAGCTAGAAATAGCAAACAAATCTTCCTCAAATTACATAATAATGTTTTTAAAAGGAGAACGGCACACAGCGTTGAGGTAATCCTTACATCTTTATATTTGTTACAATCAGTGCACTGCAGTCCTGCTAGGACACCGCATTGAATGGTTTGATCAAATAAATTAACCTTGGGACTTTTACATTGTTCTATCGTACTCTTTTCGCTAGATTAATAAGGTGGACGTAAACCAACTGACACCAGTTGTCAGTTGACGGGGCATAAGAATACGTACACGCATACACATCCCTCTCTCTCTCTCTCTCTCTCTCTCTCTTCTCTCTCTCTCTCTTTCTCTCTCTCTCTCTCTCTCTCTCTATATATATATATATATGTAGGTCCCGGGTTGAGTCGGGGTTAACCACAGTAAATAAGGTACTCGATACATAGCAGAGTAAAATATATATATATATATATATATATATATACACACATACACACACACACAGAAGCGTAGGAGTGGGTGTGTGGTAAGTAACTTGCTTACGAACTACATGGTTCCGGGTTCAGTGTCTTCTACTATAGCCTCGGGCCGACCAAAGCCTTGTGAGTGGATTTGGTAGACGGAAACTGAAAGAAGCGCGTCGTATATATGTATACGTATATATATATATATATATATATATATATATATATATATATATATATATATATATATGTGTGTGTGTATATATGTTTGTGTGTCTGTGTTTGTCCCCACAACATCGCTTGACAACCTATGCTGGTGTGTTTACGTCCCTGTAACTTAGCGGTTCGGCAAAACAGACCGATAGAATAAGTACTAGGCTAACAAAGAATAAGTCTTGGGGTCGATGTGCTCAACTAAAGGCGGTACTCCAGCGTGGCCACAGTCAAATGACTGAAACAAGTAAAAGAGTAAAAGAGTAAAAGAGAGTACATCTGCACACTTATGAGTGAAGGCATGTGGCTTAGCGGTTAGGGTACTCGTCTCACGATCATGAGTACGATTCCCAGCAGCAAAACAATTTATTTCACGTTGTTCGAGTTCACTCAGCTGGCAAAAATGAGTTGTGCCTGTATTTCAAAAGCGGGCCTGCCTTATCACATTCTGCCTCCTGTGTCACACTGAGTCTCCCTCAGAACTATCTTGAAGGTAGGCGTGTCTGTGGAGTGCTCATCTACTTAGACGTTAATCTCACGAGCAGGATGTTCCGTTGATCGGATGAACCGGAACCCTCGAAACTGATAGGAGTGCCAGTTTTATAGGCACACGCACATATCTAATTTGCGCATGCACGCGCGCGCATCTCTCCCCTTATAATTCTCACTATGTACATAGCCAGTCTTGATCTCTCTCTCTCTATATATATATATATATATATAGTGTGTGTGTGGGGGGGGCAGGTTTCTGCAAATTTTCCTTCTATCAAAATCCAATGATATGAATTTTGGCACCAGGCCAGCAATTTCGGGGAAGGAGTTAAGTCGATTACAGCGAGACCCTCAGTGCTCAACTTGTACTTATTCTATCGACCCCGAAAGAATGAAGTGCAAAGGCGACCTCGGCGGAATTCTGCCAGCTCGTCGCCTTAAATTTAATAAATATTAAATTACGTAAATAATTAAATGAAATGCAGGTAACTGTACAAATACCTGTACAAGTACCCGTACATTAGTATAAATGATACAGTACTATGCAAGGTACTGTGAAACAGGGCCGCCAAGTAAATTAGTCCGACGGCCACAAGAATTTGAAGTTTCCAGATCATCAGTGACCGCAAAGTCGGTGTTATACTTGCATAATACCAAAATACACAATACATCGCATTCAGTGGATTTGAACGAACGACGCACTTAACTCGTCTAGCCCAATATTTACTCAACTATTTCCCTCTTTTCTCCCCAATATTATGTATGTGTGAGCGCCTATATACTAATCTACTTCCTTAATCTATTCCCACTTCCCTCTCTTCCTGTGAGTGCTCGTGTGTGTGTGTGTGTGTGTGTGTGTATGTAACTTTCTGATCTTTATTGCATAACCTCCTCTTCCTTCCACTCTCTCAGCACATCATTTCCACATCATCTTCTCCAGTACATAGTTTTGCGGTAACTGAACTAGCATAATACAAATACATGTAACCATTCCTGGTCGGTGTCTTAAGAATAACAACACATGCATATCAGGTGAGAAGACGTGTTAGACAGAGAGAGAGAGAGAGAGAGAGAGAGAGAAAGAGAGAGAAAGAAAGAGAGAGAGAGATATCCTCATAGGCAGAAATCTATACGAGCGGAAAAAGAAAGTAGACCCAATGTTACCTGGATGCAGACTACATCTAACTTGCGGGCTTATTTATGTTTTGTTTGTCTGTAGGCTTGTTTAATTTTGTTTATTTTGACACGTGTGCCATGATTCATGCTTATACAATTTTGGACATATTTTTTTTTTAAATGTATTTAAACATCATTATCATCACCATCGCCACAACCACCTTCGTCTTATTACAACTGCCACTAGCTTAATATCTACCTTCACCATCATTACCACCATCCTCACCACCGTACTATCATCACTATCATCAACACTTCTATCACCAGTACAATTGACTTCACCACCACCACCACCTCTACTACTACTAACATTAATACTTAATACCAATACCATTACTACCATTATTAATACTACGCTACCACTCTACCACCACCACTACTGCTAACACTACCGCCACGTCCACCACCACTTCTACTACTACTCCTACCACCACCATCTTTTTTTACTAACACTTAATATCACCTCGACTACTTAAAGCACTAGCACCCACCACCACCACCATTAACACCTCTCCTGCTGCTGCCGCCACCACCACTGCAGTCACTGTGTCTATTAAATCAACACCATAATAAACTTTATAGTTGTCCATAATTTTAATATTTTAAATATTTTCTATGCTGTCCTTGCTAATAATAATGTCCTTGCTAATGACATCCTTAACAAAAGGGGACAGACTTTGCTTGTGATTCTCAGTCTCCCCGACTTCAAGGTGCACAGGAGACTAAATACTAATTTCAAATTTTGGTACAAGGCCAGCAATTTCAGTGGAAGGAGTGAGTCGATTACATCGAACCCCAGTGTTCTACTGGTATTTGTTTTATCGAACCCGAAAGGATGAAAGACAAAATCGACCTCGGCGGAATTTGAACTCAGAACTTAATGGCGAACAACATGCCGCTAAGCATTGTGCCCAGTGCCGTAACCACTCTGCCAGCTCGCCGCCTTTGAAAGACTAAATATCGATTTCAAATCCAGCAAATTTGGGGAAGGGGACAAGTCGATTACATCAAATTCAGTAATCAACTGGTACTCATTTTACAGACCCCGAAAGGACAAAATACAAAATCAACCTCGGTGGAATTTGAACCCAAAACATAACTATGGATGAAATTTCATTACGCATTTTGCCAGGCATGTTTACGATTCTGCTAGCACGCCGCCTTTAGAAGGCTAAATATTAAAAAGAAACTTACTGAAGAACTTTGGAAAGTTAAAAACAAATCTAAAAACAGTTAAAAGTTTTTAGAAAACAGTCAATGGTTGTGTAGTTAAGAAGCTCACTTTGCAACAACATTGATTCAGGTTCAGTCCCACAGCGTGTAACTATAGCTCTAGGACAACCAATGCCTTGAGAGTGAGTCTAGTAGATGGAAGTTGTGGGTAAGTCCATCATGTGTGTGAGTCTGTGCGTGTATCTGCGTGCGTGCGTGCGTGCGTGCGTGCGTGCGTGCGTATGTATGTATGTATGTATGTATGTATGTATGTATGTATGTATGTATGTATGTATGTATGTATGTATGTATGTATGTATGTATGTATGTATGTATGTATGTATGTATGTATGTATGTATGTATGTATGTATGTATGTATGTATGTATGTCTCTCTCTTCTATATTTTGATTATAATAAATCTTCCTCTGAAGAGGAGCTGGTTTCCAACAAAGATAGAAAGCTCCATCTTTGGGGTGTAGTTAACACAAACAAATTCACGTTTGGCATTTGAGAAAAGTCTTCCATATTTTTACTGTTCCACTCACAGATTCGACTTTTACGAATCAGCCGGTCAATTTCTCTTTTTAAAAATCCCAGTTTCTCCAGAATCTCCTTTAAGCATTTACTTACAAAACCTAGTGCTCCAGTTATTATTGGTATGAATATGGATTCATAGTCTGGATACAGAAGATGGAGGTTTCGAAGCAGTTGTCCATAGATATCCTCTTTTTCTTTTATTTTCAAAGAGACATTTATATCTGCAGGGCAGCTAACCTTCATGATGGTACATACCTTTGCCCCTGTCCCAAACAAGAGTATCCAGCCTGTTATGCTTACATTTGACAGAAGTTTTGATGGGAATATTCCACCAGTATTCCTTGAGTTGGTGTTTATGAATGTATTCCATAACAGGGATTTTCTAAGTTTATTTCAGGACAGTCTTTATTGCGGGTGGGATCATAAATTGTTTTGGCAACAAAATCGTGCCGCATAGGGAGGCAGTACCCTGACGGTATTTTAGGACAGCTGCTAATCGCATGCGTAATGTCTCATTTTTTTTATACGACGGGCTTTTTCAGTTTCAGTCTACGAAATTCACCCACAAAGTTTTGGTCGGTTCGGGGCTATGGTAGAAAATACTTACGCAAGGTGTCGTGTGTTAGGTCTGAACTCAAGACCATATGGCTGAGAAGCAAGCTTCTTTAATAACACAACCACACCTGCACCTCTAAAGTCTTGAATTATATTTTTAAACATCCGCAGCATATCGTTTGGAACTAATGTTTTAATCCTTTACATCTCAAAGCAAAAAAATATGAGTAGCTAATTGTTTATTTTCAACATTGCCTGTGGGTTGTGGAATAGTCAGTAATAGGACTATTGCTGGGCGAGTCGGTAGCAGTAAAGCAGGAGAATTTAAGTCTTTACAGTGTGTATTTTCAGTTGTTTATCTACTGAGTCCAAACACTCTCTGGTTGCTGGAATATTCTATCTCCATTTTTGGCCTCGAATCTAAGGGCTGGTAGACACAATCGGCCGCCCGATTCAAGACCACCACCAGTACCTTGGATGACTTCAGCACAGTCCACTTTGTTGCAAATACTTGGGTCAGAACTCTGGTTACTGGATACCTTTCTCCAGCATTCCTATGAATCTCAGAAGCTTTGTAAAGGGTTTTCGGCTACGCTTTCCCTCCTGACTCAAAGATGTGTGTATGTAAAAAGGTTTCTTGCGATTGGAGCTTATCCGCATTTTGGAGGCGTTCAATGCGACTGAGAGTACGAGGCTACTTACTCTCTGAATGTGACGCGAGTCGGTCACAAAGTCAGCTTCTAGCTAAGTGAACTGAAAACGAAGTGAACGTGAAACGAAGCTCAAAAACACAAAGTTCCGTTCTGTTCAAGAATCGAACCCACACCCTAACGCTCATGAGCTCAACCTTTCTGAACACTAGGCCCTGCCTCAAAACCTCAAACTTCACCCTTCCTCAAAGCACATCTTTAAGGAAAGCTAATTCTGCCACCCCACCTCCTTTTAACTGCCAATATTCTCTCTTCTACAAGGCGGCGAGCTGGCAGAAACGTTAGCACGCCGGGCGAAATGCTTAACGATATTTTGTCTGTCTTTATGTTCTAAGTCCAAATTCCGCCGAGGTCGACTTTGTCTTTCAGCCTTTCGGGGTCGATAAATTAAGTACCAGTTACGCACTGGGGTCGATCTAATCGACTGGCCCCCTCCCCCAAAATTTCGGGCCTTGCGCCTAAAGTAGAAAAGAATACTCTCTCTTCTTCTCCTTCTTCACTTATCTCTTTGTCTGCCTTTCTCTCTTCTTACTCTTCTCCTATAATAATCCTCACACTATGCTTATTGCTCTTCCTCCTCTTTTTCATCCCCACCTTTCCTTTATACCTGTTTACTTTACTTCCACTGTCTCTAATATTTTCTTTCATGTAACTTAAGCATCCACAAGTAAAAAGTCTCTAATCTTTTCATCAAATTTGTTTTACTTTTTTTTCACCAGGAACCGTTTCTAATAAATCTCAGATTTATTAGAAACACAGATTCTAGCAAATCATCGAAGAAAATGGAAATGAAAAGAACTAAAAGAAAAAAAAAATTCTCCTTCCATCACGTGATCACTTACTCTCAGACATTATTATTCTGACTATACTTTACTCAACCACCATCACCACTCCCAACACTATCATCAACAACAGCAGCATCAGCAAACCAGGGAGCATTTTCGCAGTGTTTGACTTGCTAGAAATCGCAGCCAAATCTCCCTCAGATTACACACTTATGTATAGAAAGCATATATAGGGTAATGCAAGCCCTTTTCAAAAGAAGGGATGGTTACATTTGGAATGCCTTTGACTATAAGCTGCCATATCGCCTCCACCTAACAACCTGATGAAAGATGCATTGGATAATGTTATCCTAGTTGCACTCTGAAATAAAATAACAATTTAGATAGGATGTCATGGCTGGAATGCCTTGAAACAGAGCAAAATCTGGAACCGGATTAAATTGGTGAGGATTTACATGGGTGACAATAAATCAAAGGAAAATATCGTGGAAAACCGAATACCTTCAATTACTGTATATAGTAGTAGTGGTGGTGGTGGTGGTGGTGGTTATGGTGGTGGTGGTAGTAGTTGCTGTTGTTGTTGTTGTTGTTGTTGTTGTTGTTGTGGTGGTGGTGGTGGTGGTGGTGGTGGGGTGGTAGCAACAATAGGAAAAGTTTAACTTTTCAGACTTTTGTTCTTCATCAGACTGCAGAAACGATATACTGAGCTGTTCGTTTCACCTAACTCTCCTTTGATTATAGGTCAGCTAAGTTATAGCAAAGCTAGAGATAGGCAATACATCTAATCATTGTCCATCCTGCTGTATCTTGAGTAGTAGATGTGATCAATCACCCGATTTAATATACTATCTGGTAAGAGGGTATCTTTAGCGGAGCCCACTCATTGACATTTTCCCCCTCACATTATGTCACAGAGCCTCTGAAAAGTATCACAAGTATTGCGTTTCTTTCTCGGATCAGGCCACTAAAAATCCCATAAGATGAAATATAGAAATAAATAAACTAAATAAATATGTAAATAAATAAATTACTGAAATATTTAAAGTAATATTAAACCAGGCTTAGCTATCTTATACTTAACCATACTTAACTGAACTAAACCAGATTAATTAAACATTCCTCATCCACCTTCTGCTCTTTTCAGTACCTGAATAATTAACTAGTGATACGAGTGTACACAACTGGAGTACATATATACCGTTTCTCACATTTATTTTTTGGTTGCTTCTCTCTCTTATTCTTTGTTTTGTTCTTGTTTTCTTTTCGTTTTGGTTCTTTCTCTCTCTTACTATCACACCCACTATGTCTGTCTGTCTGTCTCTTTCTATCACTCGTGCAGATACGAATACATACATAGATACATGCATACATACACACACACCACACACACACACTTACGTATACACATACATAATTTCACATAATTCTATTAAAAGTCCCGGAAAATATGAACAAGTAAGAAACTCGTCAGTTTCGAATAAAGTGATAGTCTTCATTTTGTATGTATGCAGTGTGTGTGTGTGTGCGCGCGTTTGTATAACACACCTGTACCCATATACGCATATATGTATACATATATATGTGTGTACATATATGTATGTATATATGCATATATATTTTTTTTTATGTTATTATATGATTAAACGCCACGCATCCATTTCCAAGTAAGATTATCTTAATAATTTTAATGCGACTCTACCCTGATCTGTTCTCTCACTTCCTTTCTCTAATTCTTTTTTCTCCCCTTTACCATTTTCTATATGTCTTTCTCTCTTCCTCCTTTACTCTCTGTCTCTCGTTGCTCACACACGGTCATCGACCATCTTTCTTTTTCTCACGTGATCATCTTTCTTTTCCTTCAATCTATCGCACAGACCAGACGCATTCTTATCAGTCTTCTCTCTTATCTTTTCTCTTGTCAACGAATATTCCTCCACCGTTCGCTATATATATGTGTATGTGTGTGTGTGTACATATATGTATGTATATACGCATATATATTTTTTATTTGTTATACATATACATATACACAAACACACAAATATATATACTTATAAGCACACATGTATGGATGTATGCATGCATACATGCATGCACGTATGTATATTAGATTAACGCCATTTGAGCCGTTTTCAGAATTTCCACGTCGTTTCTTCAGACGAAGATCTTATGTCCAAATCAAAGACAATATCGTAATGAAATTGAAGACAGAGTGTCAGAACAACCATCCCGTTGGTTAGATCAGGCCAATCAGAGACAACATTTAAATTAACTAGTTCAACAATTAGCTATCTTCGATTTTATTGGTACGCATTTCTAACACAACTTAATTAGTTTATTTGTGCAGCCCTTGGTCTATTTGTCGATATTTGAAAGCCTAATTTACGCAGCTAGCAATGTGCATGGCTGGATTAACCATAGGTCTCGCCGTTTTGACGCGTTAGCACAATGTTTTGTTTGGGGCTACTTTTCGCTATATGATGATCGTAATGTATGCAAAATCTAAGTACCAACTAATGATGTCAGCTACATATTCTATATTTTAATCAACATGTACTGGGTTATATTTCTCACATTAGTTGTTATCTACGTGTGTCTGTGTGTGCATGCGTGCAAATATAGGACCAGAATAGATATAAAAGATTTTATTTATTCGTTGGACGCAAAAGAATACGTTTCGTTGCTGCTCATAGCTTTTAGCTAGTTGGGCCACCCAGGTCTTCAGATGATATTCTGCAGGATAGTTTCCAGTTAAGAGATAGAGAGAGAGAGAGAGAGAGAGAGAGAGAGAAAGAGATAGAGATAGATAGATAGATAGATAGATAGATAGATAGATAGATAGATAGATAGATAGATAGATAGATAGATAGATAGATAGATAGATAGATAGATAGATAGATAGATAGAAACCATCTCTTAATGTACACTATTGACATGAATATACTTTGCTTTTGAGCTCTAACAAGATTGCAGCATGCCTGTCATATTCACTATTTAGATTTAAAGACAAGGTTTACTCCTGACCGCATTCGTCTTTACTTTCCAAAATTTCAAATTCCCCGATATTTTTAGAGTTATCTTGTTTTTGTTGCGCTTCATTTTAGATATTTAACCCTCCCTAGGGAGAGATTTTGATTTTTAATAGCAAAGATAATCCCGATTAATCGAATTTTCCCAACTTACTAGTTTCCATATGTGAAACTTTAAGCATGCAGAACGTCTCCTTGAGTTGTATTCCCCCAGT
>NC_043003.1:84485540-84578040 GCF_006345805.1 Octopus sinensis
CGCTTCATCGGGAATGGTATCTTTCACTTCGAGAAACACTGTTTTATTTACATTATATACATTTGACGGATATTTGTCCTCATCTCGGATTCCGAGTTCAATTTCAGGCAGTGACCTGAATAATAATAATAATAATAACATCGAAAAATACCTTAGGAATGAGAACCCAGGTTTGAAATTTCCCCCAAGACACCTGATGAAGGCAGGAGAGTACATCAGCCGAAACGTGTTAACAACACACAAGACGAGGTCAAATATCCGTCAAATGTAAATAATGTAAATAATGTACATAATTCCTCATCTCTTAAATATAGAACTGCACTGTTTTATTGTCTACAACCCTTTACCTGTCTAAAACCTTTTCATAGTTTTGATCTAAATGTCCATTCTTGTTTTCAGAATTTTAGTTAGGTCTTGTTTCATACGTCCTGAGTAATATAAAGCTTTCCTGTCTTAAGTTCCAAGTTACTTTGGTGATTGGAAAAAATTGGGTAAGTGTAATGCGAGGACGTCGATTAAATGTGTTCAATGTATCACATGTAATACACAGGACAAGCAAAGAATTTTCAAAAAAAAAAATACTGCATTGGATAAAAAAAAATGAATAAATAAAACGGGATGGTCATGGCTGAAACGTCTTTGCTAAACACAAGCTGATCAGAAAATGGAGAGTTTCGACCTGCAAGTAAAAGCGTCTAAGTCTCCCTCAAATCACTCTCTACTGCCTTGAAAAAGAAATGCAAAGACACACAAGTTAATGTGGTCCTGGAAAAGAAAACATTATGATTATAAGTTTGTTTGAAGAGAGCAGCGGTAGTAGTAGTAGTAGGAGGAGGAGGAGGGGGAGGGGGAGGGGGAGGAGGACCGTTTACTACTGGCTGGATTACTATCACACTCTATTATCACTCGACGGTCAGTATAATCATCGCTATCCATAGAAAACGTTCACCTCTTAAGAATATGAAATAAACAAGCAAAATGGCTGCCGAATATTGAAAGTGAAAGTTCTCACCAAGATACACTAAGTAAACATGATCCCCGATAATGACGTCAATAAAACTAACTTTCGCTTTCCTTCACTACTTGCTATTGTGTTGTTTTTCATTTCGCTCCTACTTTTGCTCTTTACTTTTACGTGTATTCTATATACTTTTCTCCCTCTCCCTATTTCTTTCTCTTTAAGAAAGGAGGAAGTGATAAATGGATGGATGGATGGGCAAATAGATAGATAGATAGATAGATAGATAGATAGATAGATAGATAGATAGATAGATAGATAGATAGATAGATAGATAGATAGATAGATAGAAATCAATCTATCGACATCTAAGGATTTGAGACATGTTAGGACAGATAAAATGTCTGTAGCTCGAGGAAAATCTATTGTTTGATGTCTATCAAAGCAAAGCAACGAAAATATATGTGATGTGTGTATGTGTGAGAGGAAAAGAGAACAGAGAGAAAGAGAGAGAGAGAGAGAGAGAGAGAGGTATCTTTTACAAAGACGCCTGTTAGTGAAAGGACTATATATATATATATATATATATATATATATATATATAGTGTGTGTGTATGTATTGGGTTTTACATGCGGAAAATGATTCTATGTTTTATATCATTTATTGTGTAGATTATTACTATTTACTGATTTGTAAAGGCACGATGCATTGGCAAGTGCAAGCTGTCAATCGATAATTATATTGGATGGCCAGACAGGCGGATGAAAAGATGGTCGGATGGATTGATGGTCCAAGAAATAGATAGACTGATGGACGGGCGTAGGATTGACAAGTAAACGAATAGATGGACAGATGAACGGACAGTTGGGAGATATTTGACAGACGGATGGATAGATAGACGGATGGACTGATGGACAGATTGACAAGTGAGCAAATGGAGACAGGGATCGACAGACGAACAAATAGAGGGGCAGATGAAAGGACGGATAGATGGATAGAAGAATGGAGTGAGAGGATGGGAAATATCTGTCAAGGAGAGAAAAAGAATGAAGATAAAAATGAAGGAGAAAATAGAGAATGTTGCAAAGAAAAAAAAAAGGATAAAACCATGGATACTGTATGATAAGAAAGAAGAAATTGTTGACAGAAATAGGGTAACGCAGAAGAGACAAACAAAGAACCAAAAATAGACATGGTTGTGTATTAGGAAATGAAAAGTGAGTTTTGATGGTGTAGTTTGAATGAAAATAGACATAATAGTAGTTGTGGAAGCGAGAATTTGAATGGAGAATGTGAGAATATTATAATTAGAAGGTAGTGTGGAAGGAGAGAATATAAATGGGAACTAGGGAAAACAAAAATATAGATAGATAGATGAAGAAACTTAAGAATAAATAGATAGATAGACAAGGGGTCGGAAGGATATAAAGACAAGAAAAATGGATAATTTATCAAACAAAAAAATATAGAGTGAAAGTAAAACCCAATTAAACCTTACAAATTACAGAAAAAAAATGTAAATTAAAAAAAGTTTTAAATATTTTTTGTTAAATTAAAGCATAGAGATTTGTTTACATCAGTAAACACGAAATCAATACCAGAAGAAAATTTTTACATCAAAACCACAACGTTTATCGTGATGCTTTTCGAAGTTAGTCACAATATATATTTGCTACAACCGATCACAAGAAATCGATTGCCACATTGCGACTCCCCAAGCGAAATGTTATTGACCAGTTAGATTTCAAAATCTAGTAAACAGTATGTAGTATTAGATTGAAAGTTAGGTTTTATTTGATGCAAGAATGACATAAAACTAATTCAGAAGATAGCTTTATATTTTATTTTATCGATTTCTTAAAATGTGCATTGTTGTTTTGGTTGTGGGAGTGGTGGTAATTTTTTTTTGTTTTGCTTTTGTCGTGCGATTTTGAAGAGCTACAATGTTTAATACAAATCGCAGTGGAGGATTTATAGTAGAAGCAGGATCAAAACAAAATGATCATCACAGGTTCGTATCCGGCAACAATGTCAGCGCACCTTCAAATACATTTATTAAAAAACATAATCGTTTGCTCGATTTCGCTAAGCTTGTTTTTACTTCGCTATGCTGAACTTAAAAACTGAACACAAAGCGCGGAGGAGACGAACAGAAGAATACTGTATTGATTATACATTAGATGCGTTCCGCGTTCAAACTGAATCCAATAAATGTTATCTCATACAAACATCCAATCGGAGGGAAGAGATAGTATTGTAGCGCTCGTAAAGAAGCCAAGAAGAACATCCCTATCACAAAATGGCGCCCAAAAGACTGACAGAAAGAGAGGAGAAAAAAAAATGTATAATGGAATTTTATACAAATGTGTTACCGATATTTTACTATAATTAAGCTTCCGTATGTCCAGAGAACTGCTTCTGCTGCTACCACTAACACAAGTATCATCACAAAAAACACGATGCAGTTTCGTATACCACAATTGCGGGTGTTGGAGATGAAGTCCTTTGCTACTATTACTAGTTGCTATAGTTAATCCTGTATGGGGGTTAAGCATCAATGCTTATTAATTTATATATTCTGGGATCTAGAATAGATAAATTATTATAGGTGGCGTGCTTATAAATTATTTACAATGCTTATTTTTTCTATTGGTGGCATGGCGAGCGCAGTGTATTAGAGACGGGTTTGTGACAAATTATTTCTGCAATCCCATTTTCAAATTCCATAGAACACATAACATATCACATTAACCGTATTATTTTATCATATTAGAAAAAGCATGCGCACCATAATGCATCAGGCTCTAACTGAAACTATATATACATACATACATGCATGCATACACACACACACACACACACACACACACACACACACACATACATACATACATACATACATGCATGCATACATACATACAAAGAAAACGTTGACGATGGCTTCGAAGTTTCACCGACCGGATCTTCGTCAGACTGTAGAGTATTTAGGAGAAGGGGCTTCAACCTAGTGGCTGTGGAATACATGTGGTTTATTAGCGTGTTTCATGTAGCCCATAAATAGCAACTATACCGATTGTTAAACCACACCTACTTCACACCTACTAATCCTTTCACACAAGATGAACCAAATTATATAAAAACCTTGAAAAATCAACAAAAATTTACAATCAGAAGCCGTAGACTATGAAATTTTGAAGCTATTGTCAACCTTCCCTTGTAAAAATAAATTTGATACTCCACTTGAATGCACTGAGTGGAGTGGTTTCCCAATAAACCCATTTTTTAATGCACAACTATACTTAAAACAAACAAGAACGAATATATATATATATATATATACATTCTGTAAATAATAATAATAATAGTATTTTATAAGCTTAAAGCTTATACGCGATCACCGCACAATGACTAAAGAAAACCATTGCAGTGAGATATATATATATATGCATGTATGTACGTATGTGTTCCCAAGCAAATCACATACAGGTTATCAGAAGGAGCCCTTTAAGTGGTCCATTCGAGCTGCTAGAAATAGCAGCCAAATAAACTGAAATGACCGCCAACCATTTTATTACAAAAGGATCTGACAATGTAGTCAATAATGTACAAAAGGCAAAGTTGATCTCGACAAGATTCGAGCTCAGCAAGTGAAGAGCATGAAGAAATATCGCTAAGCATTTTGTCGAATGTGCTAACGATTCTGTCAGCTCACCGCCTTCCTAAGGCCAAACAACAACAACGGTTCCATTCAATTTATACTTCATGCATGTCAATGCATGATAGTCTTCCCTCTCCATCGCTACCAATACTGGCCAAGGGGAGGAATCGATAGAGTGTGGCACTAAAACCGCTGCAGGTATTGCTGTCAGAACGCAAAAGACCGAAAAATTGCCATAAAGAATCTTCTCCGATGCTATAACAGTTTTGCCAATTCACCATCCTGGATAGGTATTCCATTTTTTTTTTATCGACCCAAAAGGATGAAAGTCAAAGTGAACCTTACTGTGATTTGAACTCAGTGCGCATAGAGTCGGAAGAAATATCGTAAAGTATTCTACCCAACGCTCTAGAACAGTGGTTCTCAACCCGGGTCCATGTGGCCCCTGAGAGCCCATATAAGATTTTTTGGGGGTGTCCACGTAACAAAATAGTAAATTGGGGGTCCGCAATAATATTTTAAGGGTCCTTGAAAAAACTTTACTTTAGATGTATGTATTGATATGTGTTTCAAGAAACAGCAAGGTTTCTTTCTCAAATGTGTTACATAGTTCAACCTACACAAGTTAATGTGTGGAAAACAAAATAGGTATTTTGAAAGAATTATCTGTAAAACTAGTTTTTAAACATCGAGTGGCTATGGGGGTCCACCAGAGTAAAAACTAATCTAAGGGGTCCATAGGTAGGAAAAAAATGGTTGAGAACCCTTGCTCTAAAACATCGGTTCTAAACCATTTTTTTTATTTATGGACCCCTGAAATTGCTATTTTATTCCACTAGACCTTCATAGCTACTCGATGTGTATGAAAAAAACCTTCTGTATTTTTATAGCTAAATATTTTTAGGAACTGTATAAAGAAATAAAATATTTTGTGAATTGTATCTTTTATCTTTTATTTGTTTCAGCCACTTGACTGCGGCAATGCTGGAGCACCGCCTTGAAGGGTTTTAGTCGAACAAATCAACCCTAGGACTTTTTAGAAGCTTAGTGCTTATTCTATTGGTATCTTTTACTGAACCACTAACTTACGTGGACGTAAATCTAAAAAAAATTGTCAAGCGGGGATGGGGGGCAAACAGACACAAAGACATATATATATATATATATATATATATATATACGACGGGCTTCTTTCAGTTTCCGTCTACCAAATCCACTCACAAGGCTTTAGAGGGACGAAGCTATAGTAGAAGACACTTGCCCAAGATGGCCCGCAGTAGGACTGGACAAGGAACTATGTGGTCGACGAGCAAGCTTCATACTATACAGTCACGCCTGCGCCGAAATATAAGCATTTTTATTGCGCGTAAACTTTTACTGCAAAATCTTATGTGGGCCCTTTTGGGTCATCGAGACCCTGGTCGAGAACCATCCCTCTAAAACCTTTGTGAGCGAATTCGACGCCTTTAGATCACATTCTATCGTCTTAAAAAGAGAAAAAGGAAGAGCATATTGAGACGTACAGTCTTAGATAACAACGTAAAGAGGTGAAGGTTACGGTTGGAATGCCGTTGATCATAAGGTCTATTCGATCGAGTTTGACCCGCAGCTATATAATAACAGTAGGAAACTACTTTTTAATCACTATTATTAGCAAAAACATAAAAAGGACTGTTGCCATCGTTACTTGAACATTGTCCGAAGTGAAATAATGTAAAATAAAGAAGAAAAAAAAAAAAAGAAATGTGGGGTGGGGGAACAAAGAATGAAACAAAATAGAAAGAAAGAAAGAAAACGAGAAAAAAAAAGAAGGAAAGAAAGAAAGAACCGTCAAATAGGAAATCGTTACGAGAATAGTTTTTGAAGTTGTCTTTAGACGATAAAAAAATAATGAAACAAAACAAAGCACAGCTACAACTGAGACTAAACTGTAGTAGTAGTAGTAGTAGTAGTAGTAGTTGCAGCAGCAGCAGCTACAGTGTCAGTAATAGTAGTTGTAAGAGGAGAGGGAAGTGGAGCAGCTGCAGTAGTGGTGGTTATGGTGGCTGTGAATGTGGCAGTGGTTGTGGTGGCAACAATAGTGTTAGTGGTAGTGTTAGTAGTAGTGGTTGTGGTGGCGGCCACAGTGGTGGTGGCGGTGGCGATAGTGGTAGAGGTGGTGGTAATGGCAGAGGTGACAGTAGTGGTGGTCGTAGCGCCGTTGGTTTCTGAGCAGGGGGTGGTGACAGTGGTAGTGTTTGAGATAGGTAAGTGTTTTAGACTACTTAGTTTGTAAATTGAAGATTTCAAAGCCAGATTTGTTCTGCTATCTCTCTCTCTCTCTCTCTCTCTATCTATCTATCTCCAGATGAACAATGGACCTGGCTGAAAGGTCTCTGGGATACTTGATTACTTCTTCAAAAATCTTAAGTTCAAAGCCAGAAAGCCAGGTCTTCCGCTGCAGCAGGCAGGTTATCTCGCTGGCTGACTGGCCGACTGGCTGGTTGGTTGGCTGGTAAGTTGGTTGACTGTCTTGCTGTCTGACAAACTGAGGTGTTAGTATTTTCTACTACAGAGTTCGTGAGAACAAGATTTCAAAGCCGTTCTTTTATGAGCATTGACCTGGAACTAGCACAGGTTATTACAGTACAGTGATCATTTCGTTGTTATATAACGCTGTATATTCTTTATTTAGTTTCAGAATAAAGCGGCTTTGTTGAGACGCTGCTTCCAAGGAGTTTTAGCAGATCATAATGACCTCTTTTTCAGTCTGGTACTTATTTTATCGATCTCCATCGAAAGACCAAGTTACTGTTTGACATAAAGCAATGCAGCATTCGAAACTTCGCTAAAGACACACACACACATACATTTATATATATATATACGTGACGTACCTTGATAGACAGATAGGATAAGAAGGACAAGCCTTTCGAGATCAATTCAAGACAGAAGAAAACTGAATTTTAAATCAAAGTATTCTGAACCAGAACAAAATTCGAGGAGACTTGTATTTGCATAAAATATAACTTACCCACATGCATACAACGCGTTAACGCTTCAGTTCTTTTGTTCAAACTATGACTGCTTTGAGCCAAAACATTCAATTTTTCGCTCAGACAAAGGTCGCACAGCATTTTGATTTGGAGCTCCCGTTTCTTCAGACAAGTCCTCGCGAATTTAAAATTACTCTGTCTTTTATAGACAGAGCTCAACCATACTGAATTGAGTGCTTCAAATCAAAGATGCAGTGTGACCTTTGTTTAAGCGAAAAATTAAAAATTTGACTCAAGGCAATATTGCACCTTCGTAGGTGGCTGTGTGGTAAGAAGTTTGCTTCCCAGCCATATGGTTCCAGGTACTTGCACTTTGGACAAGTACCTTCTACTATAACCTCGAGCTAATAAAAGCCTTGTGAGTGGATTTGGTAGACGGAAACTGAAAGAAGCCTGCCGTATATGTATATATATATTTGTGTGTGTCTTCCAATACCGCCGAACAACCGGTGCTGGTGTGTTTACGGCCCCGTAACATAGCGGCTCGGCCAAAGATACCGGTAGAATAAGTACCAGGATTTAAAAAGTAAGTTCTAGGGCTGATTCGCTTGACTGCAAATTTTCAAGGCGGTTCCCCAGCACGGCCGCAATCTAATGACTGATACAGGTGAAGGATACACACACACACTCACAAACATTATATATATATATATATACAGAGAAAGAGAGAGGGGGGCGGAAAATAAGTAAAAGGATTCCAGGCATGACCATCGCGATTTTACCTAAAACATACTGCAGCTAAGACCACATTCTGCAATGCTATCTTGTTATCTAAGGTAACTGAGCGTGTGATTTTCAGGTGTAAAATTCCATTACAGCATGGTGTAAATGAGCTCTGAGCTACGAAAAGTTGAAAGCCAATACTCCCAGTGAATTACAGAGGCCCTGAAAAAGCTCAAAGGTGTCGACCCTTTACCTTTCAGACAAAAGTTAGAAAATAAAGAAGATTAAAAAATCACGTTAGCCCACCTTGGTAATATGAGCCAAGAAACGGCATTCAAATGTTCTATCACTTTATACGCTTCGCTTCGCCTAAATTAACAAGCACCAGTTGAGATAAATGACTATTGCTAAACTGATTGTACTAGTCTGATAAACTAAAAATGGTAACAGAAATGATCTAATATCGAAATCTAATGCACAAAAAATTTAGATTATAGAAACATCTGGTTTTTATTTCCATGCTCATACAATACTGAAATGAAACATTAAGATTATATCAATTCTATTTAATGGGTCTTGAAGTCAACGAAAGACACAAAGCGGCAAAAAGAAAGTTGTATAGAACTGTTTGTAACGAAATCACCACTACGGTAACTACAGCAATATCAAACAGTTGTACTTCAGGGTTAACGTCGATATGATAATAAACTAATGAACTTGGGGTATATAGTGATTTCCAACGTATACGAAGGCTGTGTACAGGCAGTAAAAACGACCCTGGCTCTCAATGTGTGCGTGCATGAGTAATATATGTATATATATATATAATATATATATATATATACAGATATATAGTCTGTGTGGTCATACACACACACACACACACACACACACACACACATAGGACGAGCTTCTTTCCACTTTCCGTTTACCAAATCCATTCACAAGGCCTCGGCCCGAGGTTATTGCAGAAGACACTTAGTGAAGGTGCCACGTAGTGGGAATGAACCCAGGACCATGTGGTTGGGAAGCAAGCTTCTAACCACACAGCGACAAACATACGTAAATATATACAATACATGCAAATATATATAAACTCTCGTACATACAATACATATATATATAAAACGTGTGTTTGTTGTATGTATGATTGCATACATACATACATACATACATACATACATACATACATACATACATACATACATACATACATACATACATACATACATGCAGGCATGCATGTATGTATGTATGTATGTATGTATGTATGTATATATACGCTCTTGTACATACAATACATATATATATATATAAAACGTGTGTCTGTTGTATTTATGAGTGTATATATATATATATATATATCTACAAGAGTAAGCACGTTAATGCGAAACAAGGGGGGAAAACTAGTACTCGAATTGGCAGAGTAATGCGCTTTATTAAAAAGCAGCAAAAATATCACAAAAAAAAACAATTACTCAGAGTTTCACGTTCCCGTTCGTCGGACAGTTTTGTTTTGAATGGAACAAAAATAAGGTTATAAGCAAACATACAATTAGTTTAACGGATACACATTTGAAAATGGTTTTGTGTCATTGGTCCTTTCAACTAACGGTATTAATTGATTAATATTTTACAAATAATAATTTACCCTGGGTATTTAGACTCTGCCCTTTATAAGCTATTTTTGATTTAAGGTTTTCTTTGATTTTATAATAAGGTGATTTTATACCGAATTTTGTTCATTGCATGTAACCGGTCATTGTAAAGACCGTTAGTTGAAAGGACCAATGAAACAAAATCATTTTCAAATGTGTATCCATTAAACTAATTGTATATGTTTGCTTTTAATCTTATTTTTGTTCCATTCTAAACAAAACTGTCCGACGAACGGGAACGTGAAACTCCGAGTAACAGTTTTTGTGATATTTTTGCTGCTTTTCAATAAAGTATATATATATATATATAAATATGATGCAAACAGGAAAAATAGAACTCAAACTATGAGCATATCTATATTTTTATCAATATTTAGCAGAAGCAACAGTGTGACTTAAGGGTCGAGAGTTGGCAGGTAACAAATTTACCAAAGTTTTAAAAGAGCCAACGCACAAAACTCTAGGCCCTTAAATTACTATATTGCTTCTGCTAAAGATTGATAAATATATTGTTTCACCAGGAATGTGAGGATGCCATAAGACGATGCATAATCACACAGTTCTGAGTGCACTGTTTTTATTGCACAAACAGCTCTAAGCTAATGAAGTCAGTTACGTAATTCAAGTTCCCGTGTCATTCCATTAGTTCCATATATGTGTATACACACAAATACAGACACACACAGCTACACTCCGAAGAAAATATCTTCATATCTTTTTATGCAAAAGAATATATGCAAATAAAATTTTTGCAATATAAAACAAACAAACGAACAAACATAGTTTTCTATATTTAACAGAAGTGTTTAAAGAAATACCAGATAATTTGTTTCATATCCTCTTTGGTTATTTTGAAACGGAGCCAAATAATGCGGTAGTTTATAAACATTAACTCGAAAGCAGCAATCGTCGACTAATATGCTCTATGTATTATATATAGAAATATAATATATGATTTAATATAATATACATACATATATATATATATATATGTGTATATATTTCTACACACGCATATACGCTGGCACACTCGAACATTTGCACAAACGCAAGCAATACAACACATACACAAACAAGATAGATGCCAGAAATAGTTTGGTTTCTAGACTCAATCCTTCCGATTGACCAGAATTAATAGGATATTTTATTTCCTTATTCCTGGTTTTTATTACATTCTTTTTTTTTTCCTTCTCCCTCTGTATTATTTTTAAAGATTCTCCATAAAGATAACAACTAAAAAAAAATAAATAAATAAACAATTAACAAGTAAAGTTACGAATAAGAATAATCACTCCAAAGAAACACGATACGCAAGGTTACAAGCCATCGAATGCCAAAGGAATTAATAAGAATTCCTAATTCCCTCCCTTGATTTCATTCGAAAACTGTCAGCCTGCTCTGATCATTAGAGCGTCAGACGCCAGAAACCAAAACAAACACAAGTTAAAAATAAAACATAACATACATACATTATATATATATATATATATATACATATATACATATATAGGCGTAAGAGTGGTTGTGTGGTAAGTAGCTTGTTTACGAACTATATGGTTCCGGGTTCAGTCCCACTGCGTGGCACCTTGGGCAAGTGTCTTCTACTACAGCCTCGAGTCACAGGCTACATGCCTATAATAAAGAGTAAACTATAGCCTCGGGCCGACCAAAGCCTTGTGAGTGGATTTGGTAGACGGAAACTGAAAGAAGCCCGTTGTATATATGTATGTATATATATGTGTGTGTCTGTATGTGTTTGTGTGTCTGTGTTTGTCCTCCCCAACATCGCTTGACAACCGATGCTGGTGTGTTTACGTCACCGTAACTGAGCGGTTCGGCAAAAGATACCGATAGAATAAGTACTAGGCTTACAAAGAACAAGTCCTGAGGTCGATTTGCTCGACTAAAGGCGGTGCTCCAGCATGGCCACAGTCAAATGACTGAAACAAGTAAAAGAAAAAAAAAGAGTATATATATTTATTTATACATATATATTTATACATGCATACAACACACATATTTTTACATGCCCACACACACATGTATTTATACATGCTTACACAAACACACACACACACATTGTCGTGGCACTCCGTCGGTCCCAGTTGATCCGAACAACGGAACAGCCTGCTCGTAAAATTAACAGACACGTGTACCCTTAACGTAGTTCTTGGCGAGATTAAGCGTGACACATTGTGTGACAAGGCTGGCCCTTTGAAATACAGGTACAACAGAAACAGGAAGAAAGAGTGAGAAAGTTGTGGTGAAAGAAAACAGCAGGGTTCGCCACCACCCTCTGCCGGAGCCTCGTGGAGCCTTAGGTGTTTTCGCTCAATAAACACTCACAACGCCCGATCTAGGAATCGAAACCGCGATCCCTAACCACTGGGCCATTGCGCCTCCACACACACACACACACACACACACACACACACATACAGGGTCATTGGCGGTCTTTTATATCATTATTGTTCAAAATTAAGATCAACAAAGTTCTTTTTAAATCTGAAATATGCTCTCCTTCATTTTCTACAATGCTCTTCCATCTATCTGGAAGACTTACAAGACCTCTCTTCAAAAATCCACTTGTCTGTGGCGAAAAATATTCTTCCAGTACTGTTCTGATATCGTCAACAGAATTCATATTTTTGAAGACTGCGGAATAAACGATAATTAATTGGGGCAATGTCCGGCGAATATGATGGGAGGGACATCGTTTCCCATTCAAATTGCTCCACTGTCATCCTCACTGTATGTGGCCGAGCATTATCCAGATGGAAGAAAAATCTTTCGTCTTGAAACCAATGATGGTCGTTTTTCTTCTAGGGCTGACTAAAGCCGCTCAAGATGCTCGCAGTAGATCTCCTTTGTTAATGTTTAGTTTGAGTTTAAAAGTTCAAAATGGACTAAACTTTCCATGTCCCACCAAAGAAATAACAACACCTTACGTGGGTATTTTGCCTTTCCCTACGCACTGTCCTTGGCGCTTGACGTTTTTATAGAGAATCTATTTCTCGTCACCAAGAAAGTTCATTCGTGCGACGTGACAGTAAAGAAGAGCACACATCCACTCTCTACGCGCGATTAGATTCGGAAAGTATGTGAGGAACCTATTGACCCAAAATGGAGATTTTTCCGATGGCACGCAGGTGTCGATGAATGGTTGAATGACCAAATCCACATTTCTCTGCGAGTTCCTCAACTGGACTTTGTTTCACCAGGGTTTGCAAAACATCCTTGTCGAGCTCTACAAATATTTCAGAACGAAGCTCGTCTTCTAGACTGTAGTTTCCGGCTCAGAATTTCTGGAACCACCGTTGACACTAGCTTATGCTTATCATCCGATCCCCTTTCGTTTATTGCCTGGTGATAAGAGGACAGTCTTGAGACAAAATATACGCGGCAAAAAGAACTGAGAAACAGTGACTATATTCAAACCCCGAGTTTTTGTCCAACGAACTCGATGGATGATTTAGAAAACTAAACTGAATGCCTTTCTCTCGAACTGAGTTTCAAATTTTTGCTATCGTTAGTGGCATGACGATTCACAAGATAGAAATTGCATGTATGTGCGTCAGTATTCTGGCACGCATAAAAGTGCCAGTATAGATATATATGGAGCTAAGGATCCCAAGGGACGTAAATTTAGCGTCATAATGAATTACATATATATATTGTTCTTTGAAGTCAGAACTGAATTGTGATGCGTTAAGTACAATTACAGAGTAAGGAATGTGCACATGTTTATTGCATTAAGTGTGCTCTCGCCTCTAATGATTAAGCTAATTTTAAGATGGATTTTATTTTATGAGCGATTATACACCAGTAAATATAAATTATGTATAAGTTTGAATCTGTGTTCGCGTGCGTTCGCGCGTCTGTGTGCGTGTGTGTGTGCGAGTGAAAACTGCGATTCATTACATACGTTCGGAGATATACATATATATATATACACACACACACATATGATAGATCGCTATCCAGAACACATTCTTTATTTTCTCTCCTTGTTTCTTTCTGTGGAAGAGCGTAGGCACGAAACGTTAAAGACTTTTTCAATTCCCAAGCGTTATAATAATACATCTATTTGTTGTCTATACCACAGGTCTTCGTCTTTTTTTTTTGTGAATTCTATATATATATATATATATATATATATAATATATATATATATATATATATATATATATATATATATATAAACGCATATATACACAGATATATATTCATATATATATATATATATGCGTAACTGAAACCTATTTTATCGACCCCGAAAGGATGAAAGGCAAAGTCGACCTCGGCGGAATTTGAACTCAGAACGTAAAGGCAGACGAAATACCGCTAAGCATTTCGCCCGGCGTGCTAACGTTTCTGCCAGCTCGCCACCTTGAGTCTGTTTATATAACGAAAACATGGACGTAGGTATGTCTACGTGTTTAAGAAGGTTACTTCTCAACGAAGTGGCTCGGCTTTCGATCCTAGTGCCTTGTATTTTTCGCATGTATCTTCCTCTATTGCATCCAGTTAACATATCATTGGTGTGTAAAGTGTAATCTATGTGTATGGCATAGAGGTTGTATAGCATTATTGATGCATTGTGTATATATTGTATAATATAGTAATTGTATAGGATATGTGCGAAATAGATATGTATGATATAGTTCTATTTAATACACATCTATTGATATGAATAGAGAAGGTGCTATGCTATATGGTAGCGTTGTGCATATTTTAGCTTTTGTATAGTATATAGTGTAGTAGGTGTTTTGCTTATGTAACGAGTGTATTTTGTATAGAGGTTGTATAAATGTTGTATAGTATGTGCTATGTAGCATAGATTTGTATAGCAAACACTTTTGAAAAGTAAATTCACAAAAGTATATAGTATACAGACTACAGTACAATTGCTTTATAGTATGTATATCGGTTTCAAATTTTTGCGGACGATCAGCAATTTCGGGGAAAGGGGTAAGCCGATTATATCGAGCCCACTGCTCAGTTGGTACTTATTTCATCAACAATGAAATAAATACCAATGATGAAATGCAAAGTCGGCCATGGCTGAATTTGAACTCAGAAAGTAAAGATAGACGAAATGCCGCTAAGCATTTTACCTGGTGCAGTAACGATTCTGCAAGCTCGCCGCCTTCATTATAGTGTGAATATCGTGTAATGAAGGCACCTAGACTAGTGGTTAGAATGCTGCACTCACAATTGTGAGACTGTGGTTTCGATTTCCAGACAGACACTGTACTCTGGACCAAAATAACTTCATTTCACGTCGCTCTAGTCCACTCGGTTATAAACAAGTTACGAACTGGCGCCCCGCTTTTCCGCCTGGCCAGCGGGGTGGCATCATTCGAAAGTCACAATGCGAGGAAGCGCTTTATGACTAGCGGTGTACAGCAGCATCCGATAGTCTTGGCCGGTACAATGATATCGTGTAGTATACTCAGGTATAGTACAGAGCTAATATTGTGTACATGCTCTAAGGCGGCGAGCTGACAGAAACGTTAACACGCTGTGCGAAATGTTTAACGGTATTTCGAGGTCGACTTTGCCTTTCAGCCTTTCGGGGTCGATAAATCAAGTACCATGTGCATACTAGGGTCGATCTAATCGACTGGGTCTCCTGCTCCAAAATTTGGGGTCTTGTACTTTAGAGTAGAAAAGAATATTGTGTACTTCCTCTGAAACAAATGAGTCTAATATGTGTATGTATAACAAATGCGTATGATATACAGGTTACATAGAATAATTGTTATACATTGTGTGTATGTAATAGATGCGTAATAGTATATACATGCATAGTACACATGTTGTTTCATATAGTTGGTGACAAAAATAAATTGCGATTGCATTCCTTTTTCTTGAATTTCCTCCAGGAAATGTTCCGGCCCAATATGGATACCGCTTGGAAAGTTCCGAAGTAATGACGTAAGATTGAACTACTGATAAATGATATGGAAGGAAACCAAGATATGGAGGGAAACCAACAACAACAACGGACTCGCAAAATGGAAACATAGACACGGATATACGTGTGTGTTTGTGTGTGTGTGTGTGTGTTTACACACAAGTTTAAACATAAATATATGTATACGTGTGTAGGTGCATGTACACACAAACACACACACACGCATATTTGGGTGTGCCTATACACGTATATGTTTGTGTGCGTAAAATGAGCAACATATTTTATTAGTATGATATTCTCGTATTCAAATTTAGATACGTTGAAATAGATGTTATAGTTGTTGTTGTCATCGTTAAGCTCCATGTTAAACTTGAGTTACCAAACCTATGATCAAAAATATTCCAGCTGTGACTATCCTGTCTTTAAACTATGTAGGAGTACATTATGTAACAACATCTTTAATATGGTAAGATGCGATGATAAGCATATTTGGTCGCTAACTTTAGCTGTTAAACCTCTTCATAGAGGCTGAACCATTGGAATAAAAGCGAGGAGGTTTGGGTTAAACTAAGTAAAGTAACCGCATTTAATAAATACTCGTTTAAAATAATCATTGACATCGTTATTAATACTGTTGTGTGAAGGTGACGATCTGGCAGAATTGTTATCGAGTCAGAGAAAATGCTCAGCAGTATTTCTTCGGGATTTTTTACGTTCCGAGTTCAAATACCTATTTCTTTATTACCCACAAGGGGCTAAACACAGAGGGGACAAACAAGGACAGACATAGGTATTAAGTCGATTGCATCGACCCCAGTGCGTAACTGGTACTTAATTTATCGACCCCGAAAGGATGAAAGGCAAAGTCGACCTCGGCGGAATTTGAACTCACAACGTAACGCAGACGAAATACCGCTAAGCATTTCGCCCGGCGTGCTAACGTTTCTGCCAGCTCGCCGCCTTCCGAGTTCAAATACCGCCGAGGTCGACTTAGCCCTTCATCCTTTCCGGATTGATAAAATAAGTACCAGTAGAACACTGGGATCGATGTAATCTCCTATCCTCTCCCATCAAAATTTCAGGCCTTGTGCCTATCGTAGAAATTGTTATTAATACTGTTGTGAATGGAATAAATGATATCCTAGGTTTACTTCCAGGTTACTAAAAACAATAGCTACTACGTTATTTAAAAAAAAAATAACAAATCATTCCTTTCTACTCTGGGCACAAGGCCAGAAGTCTGCTTCGCAACGACGTGGTTTGCAGATCGAGCCCATTGCCATCACATATTAACCAAATGTCTGCAATATTACCAAAACTGAGGTACTATTTTAGCGTGCAGTCTACCTCAGTATCTGCAGTCTGTGCTGTGAAATGACCTAATCTATGTTAGGATTAGGGTTAGGGGTTAAGGTTTAGGGGTTAGGTTTGTTTAGGGTTGGACGACTACATGCAAAAGTGTAACTGTAAAGTGTACAGCAGCACCAAAATGGATTTATGCTATGAGTTGTAGCTATGATTCAGAACACTAAACTTGTCACAGACATTATCTCACTGAATCTGTACGAGGATTATGTTAACGGGACAAATGTCAACGAACATTCAACTAGCTAAATTATAAAACAATCATTAAATAGTTCCTTTGGTGGAACAATTTGAATATCTCCCATTGAAGTCTTTTCAAATTGCTGATTAATTTTTGTTTATCTGAATAAAGACGATCCTATATGTACGTGAAATATGAAAGAAACTTCAAGATTAGTGTTTGATCAGTACAATGTGAACAATCTGATTTGGAAATACGTATTTATCTCTCTCTCTCTCTCTCTCTCTCTCTCTCTCTCTCTTACTTATTTACTTACGCAAACTTTCTCTCTCGCATACATATAATTTACAGCAGCTATAACAATAAGGCATATTCTAGTAAGGCTATTAGTCCCGAAGAGAATAATCTTTTAATTCCTGATTAACCTCAGTCATTCAGAAAACAAGAATAATTGAAAAACTAAACGTAAATCAAATTTTATAGAAAAACAAAAATCCTTGCCTCACATCGAGGTTTTATATCTCATCACGAGGCTATTCTGGTCTTGATGGCAAAAGATGAGATATAGAGGGGTGGAGGAAGAAAGAAAATCAAGGATGGAGAGAGAGAGAGGGGGGAGAGAGAGAGTGAGAGAGACAAAACATCAGATAAACACTTCCATACTGGTACATGTTCGGACAAGTAAGTAAGCAACAAGCTACGTTCAATTTCCGCGCAGTCTACTACAGTTTTGTTGCTAGGTTACAGCAAGCATTTTTCTTTTTAGTTGGGTCGTTGATAATTAAATATGGCCGCTTTTAATAAACGACGAAGACTACAAACATTAAGGAGATGCATGTCCAGCATTTCCTATCTCTTCACCGTTGGCAGATGTTTAATTTAACAACGAGAACTTAATCGATCCAGCTGAACAGCTTACGTGAAGTCCTTTGTGCATGTATTGTGTAGATGTGTCTGTGTGCAATCTGTGTGGGCCTGAAACTATAGATTATCTATGTGTACATATATATATATATATATATATATATATATAATATATATTTATGCATATGTATATATGTATATATTATATATATTTATGCATATGTATATATGTATATATATATAATATATTTATGCATATGTATATATGTATATATATATATATATATTTATGCATATGTATATATGTATATATATATATTTATGCATATGTATATGTATATATATATATTATATATATATATATATATATATAATATATATATATTTATGCATATGTATATATGTATATATATATAATATATATATATATATATATATATATATATATTTATGCATATGTATATATGTATATATATATATATATATATATATATATATAATATATATATTATGCATATGTATATATGTATATATATATATAATATATATATATTATATATTTATGCATATGTATATATGTATATATATATATATATATATATATATATATATATATATATTTATGCATATGTATATATGTATATATATATATATATATATATTATATATATATATATATATTTATGCATATGTATATATGTATATATATATATATATATATATATTTATGCATATGTATATGTATAATATATATATATAATATTTATATTTATGCATATGTATATATGTATATATATATATATATATTTATGCATATGTATATGTATATATATATATATATTATATATATGCATATGTATATATGTATATATATATATATATATGCATATGTATATATGTATGTGTGTGTGTACCTTTACATTATATACATACGTATAATATAGGCATTAGAGGAGCATAATATTCTTAAGGTATATTTATAGATTTAGGAGTTAAAAAAAGCTAAAAAATAAAATTAGCTATTTTCATGTATATATTAATTTGTTTTATGTTCCACTGTCGTTGAAAGATGGTCTAAACACTCGTTCACACGCGCGTAGACATACACATACGCTCATAGAGACAGTGAAGTAAAGGCAGATATACATATGTACAGACAATGTTACAAACAATAACAACACGAATATAAATATGCAGACGAACATACACTCTCACACGTACAAACACGCACACACATACACGCGCATAAATGCATAAAACAAACGCACAACATACCCAGGGAAAAACGGACACGTATCTAACAGAAACATAACTATAATGGAAAAAATAAACTACAAGTGTTAATTTTCTTCAATGATTAAAAAGAAATAACTATGAAAATAAATAGAGAGAAAAAATAATATATTTACTAATTTATTTCTTAAATAAATAAAAGGAGAGAAAAAGTGGAAAATTTAAATGTCGAATCAAACACTAAAGGATATCTAGCGCCTCCCCCCTCCACTATTAGATAAATATATAACAATATTTTACTTCGATAAGTGATTAGATTTGATATCAATAAATTAAGTAGTGAGTATGCTTAAACGCTCGCAACAAATATTAGGAAACTATTTATATCATCAAACACTGTTGTATATACATACATATATACATGCAACACCATAACACCATTTTGATATTCTCTACAAACTACGTAACATTCAACGCACACACTAGCTGAATGATGCACAAAATACATATATCTCCATTATATATAAACATATACACACACACACACACACTCTCTCTCTCTCTCTCTCTCTCTTGCTCTCTCTCTTTCTCTCTCTCATGCACACGCAAACACATCATTTGCAAAACTTGACGCGGATCATTAAAAATAGGAGTAGCTTTGTCATCTCCCTTTCATGTTCATACATTTCTGTGGCCGCCATTTTCTACAGCAAGGAAACAGACACAAGTCTCCAAGCAAGTTTCATTTAACCTCGGCTTTATCTTCCCTTGACCATCATCAACAGCGTTGCTATGGCTACAGGTTATGGTGGGAGTGGAGATGTTTATTATTATTATTATTATTATTATTATTATTATTATTATTAAGGTGGCGAACTGGCAGAATCGTTAGCACGCCGGGCAAAATGCTAACGGCATTTCGTCCATTTTTACGCTTTGAGTTCAAATTGTCATTCATTCTTTTGGGGTCGATAATTTAAGTACTAGTGAAACCCTGTGGTTGATGTAATCGACTAGTCCCCATCAAAATAAATTCAGGTCTTGTGCCTATAGTAGAAAGGGTTATTATTATCAGCAGAATCGTTAGCACGCTGGGCAAAATGCTTAACAGCATTTCGCCCGGTTTTACGTTCTCAGCTCAAATTCCACTGAGGTTGATTTTTGCCTTTCATCCTTTCGAAGTCGATAAGATAAGAAGCAGTAGACTTAATCCACCACCCACTTTAACAAAACCACCTGAGCCTTGAATGCTCTGAGTGTAGTTACCAATTTTTGCAAAGTCGCTTGACAGAAAAAAAATTTCTTCACGTCTTTTCTTCAGATTGGCGTCCTTGTAAAAGGCCAGTCTCTGCTTTACTCCTCCTAGACAGACAGACAGACAGATAGATATATGACGGGCTTCTTTCAGTTTCTATTTACCAAATGCACTCACAAAGCTTTGGTCGGCCCGAGGCTAGAGTAGAAGACACTTGCTCAAGGTGCTACGCAGTGAGACTGAACCCGGTGCCAGGTGGTTGGGAAACAAACTTCTTACCACACAGCCACACCTGTGCATGTATATCTAATTATTTATCTATCCATATTTATCTATCCATATGTATATATATATATATATATAAATTCACATGGGTAATATTCGATGAAAAAATGAATAAAACAGATCTTTGTTTTTATATTTTCCTTTTAATTGTAAGACTATAACAAATGCTCGATCAGAATTCTCTCTCTCTCTCACTCACTAACTATATGTGTATGTATATATATATATATATATATATATATATATATATATATAAATATCGATCCTATGTAAAGCTGGTGACATACATCTGCGCAGCTACAGTCGTTTTTCTGTACGGTTGACTTCACACAAAACAAAACTTGTACATGCTCATTACCACTTCTCTTTACTGAACTCTCTTACACACACTCACACATTACAATCGTCAGTCAAATCACCGAGGCCACAGCTTGTTTTACTACGACAGACTTTTACATAAAATTAAAAGAAAAGAAACTCAGTAGCGACACCAATCAATACACGCACGCTCCACACGCACATACAGAGCGAGAGCAGCCTTTTGTGATCCATTTGGAACAAAGTTTCTTCTATAACAATAACCAGCTGAATAACATTATCAAGGAAAATATAGAGGTTAAGAGCTATCATTTTTTATAGCAATAACTTGTTGATATCAACATTATCCGTGATTATAATAAGCGACTACCCATAGATACATACACACACAAATATATGCATACATACACACACAGATACATAGACACACAAATATATACATGCATACACACACAGATATATACATGCATACACACACAGATACATACACACACAGATACATACACACACAGATACATACACACACAAATATCTACATGCATACATACACAGATACATACACACACAAATATATACATGCATACACACACAGATACATACACACACAGATACATACACACACAGATACATACACACACAAATATATACATGCATACACACACAGATATATACATGCATACACACACAGATACATACACACACAGATACATACACACACAGATACATACACACACAAATATCTACATGCATACATACACAGATACATACACACACAAATATATACATGCATACACACACAGATACATACACACACAGATACATACACACACAGATACATACACACACAAATATATACATGCATACACACACAGATATATACATGCATACACACACAGATATATACATGCATACACACACAGATACATACACATACAAATATATACATGCATACACACACAAATATATACATGCATACATGCATACGTGCATAACAAAACCGTGTTGTGGAAATCCAGTGTTGTCTTCAAAGGGACACTCACAGATACCATATTGATTTCCTTTGATCGGGTAGAAAGCCTTATTTTTGCACGAATAGGGGACGTGATCGATCATATTCGCGCGTGTTACATATTATTATTAACGGCTGCTTTATTATATAAAGCTTAGTGGTAGGGATGTATTACCTGGATCCAGTTTGAGTTTTAACGGAAACGACAGTCTCATCTTACTCAATACTGGCCGAGAGAAGGAAAATGGCTGTAGCTGTGCAATGCTGGAAAGAGTGAGTGTGTACGTATCAGTTTATGGGTGAAAAAGAGATCGCAAGGAATAATATGTGAGAGAATGAAAGTCAGAAAGGAAGAGAAAATTAGTAAATGTGTGACAGAATGAGTGGCTGTGAATGAGTGAATGCGTATGAATGAGTGAATGCGTATGAATGAGTTAATGAGTGCAATATATGCTTCCTGTGTTGATATTAGCGAGGATGTTGTTGATGAGGATGACGAAAAGCAGGAAAGGGAGGAGGATGGCGACCACGCCCAGACTAATACGATCGCTATGACAACGACAACAACGAAGACTGTGCATTAAAATACTGTGTATTAAAAGTAATAACTGGGTTGTAATGAAGAGAGTGAACACCTGGTAAAGTATTGTGTTTAATGGATTTGAATTGGAAAAGTACTTTTCAGGGTTGCAGTGACTGGTGGAAGGCATGGAAAAAGTTATTTTTAGAGAGAAAGCCTGGCTCAAAAGACTAATGTAAAGACACCGAACTGCCATCTGGTAGTGTAAACCGAGTGGTGGAATAAATCTACCACCTAAGAGAGTGAACAGTTCCTCAGACCGACTTCCATACAGTTTCCTTATTTCTTTATTGCCCACAAGGGGCTAAACATAGAGGGGACAAACAAGGACAGACATCGACCCCAGTGCGTAACTGGTACTTAATTTATCGACCCCGAGAGGATGAAAGGCAAAGTTGACCTCGGTGGAATTTGAACTCAGAACGTAACGGCAGACGAAATACCTATTTCTTTACTACCCACAAGGGACTAAACACAGAGAGGACAAACAAGGACAGACACACGGATTAAGTCGATTATATCGACCCTAGTGCGTAACTGGTACTTATTTAATCAACCCCGAAAGGATGAAAGGCAAAGTCGACCTCGGCGGAATTTGAACTCAGAATGTAACGGCAGACGAAATACGGCTACGCATTTCGCCCGGCGTGCTAACGATCCTGCCAGCTCGCCGCCTTAACTTCCATACAGTTTCTGCTGACCATATTTCATTCACAATACATATGAGATTATATGGTAGAAATCACTCACCCAATGATGCCGTGCAATGGGACTGAACCCGAAGCGTACTACTCAAGTTCTTTCAAATATCTCCCAAGTTTTGTGATTAGTCTGTTCTGCATGCATATAACTCAGTTTTGTTCCTCATGTTAACACGCTGGATTGATCTCGCTCATGATGTGAGAATGCAGACGGAGCTTGTTAAATATAACCCGGCTCATAAGATGAGGCACGCAATACTGCCAGCGGGGAAACAAGGCTCACGGCCAAAGACATTAGTCTGTAGTCACTTTTGAGCAACTGAACAGATATGTCTAGGTGACCCACAATAAAACATGATTAGGTGATGACCTACCAAAAACCACATGGCGTTTAGTGTAACGCATAAGGCTCAACTGCTAAGCCAGTAGATACCCGAGTAACGTAAAGATTTATTGTATAAAGGGAAGAGCAAAGAATCATGGTTGCAATATATTTCTATACATATATTCATACACGCACCCATATGCTTTATATCCCCATTTGTATGGTATAAGTATAGCTCCTTGTGTCCAGTAAAGGGTGATATTACTACTACTACTACTACTACTAATAATAATAATAATAATAATAATAATGATTTATTATTATTTTTCTCTCCTGAGATATGGCCTGATTCGAACTCAGAATGTAGAAATGCGATTGCAAATACTGAAATAGCACACGTATTTCTTTTGATCCACCTTTCATCCTGTTTCGTTTTTGTAAAAAAAAATACTTTTGCGGCTTTTATCAACTTCTGCATAGACAAACAAATCAAAATTCTGCCAACGAAACACAATAGAATTTTCTGCTTAACCTATTAGTATCATATTTTTTTATGACGGAAGTAATTATCATAAATCAGGAAAGTCTCGAAATAAAGAAGTATCAAATAGAAACAATGGCTTTGAACAAGTAACTTGAGAATGGTGATGGAAAACAAACAAATATATTACGCACGAGCAAATGAAGAAAACTCTTCGTTGTTGTTTCATCTGCCAAAAATAACAACCAAATCTCCCTCATTTGTCTATAAAATGGACATGTGGAAAAATTTTCTTAATGGTTTAGTCAGAGAAAGCGGGACAGTGACTATGACGTTTTTTTTCAAGTCCCCTATGAAGGAAGGGAGGAAGTTATTTTCTGGTTCGAATACTTGCAACGGAGTGGACCTCTACTAAAATTACTCAAGAACCAGGAGAGTAATGCTTCACCAGGTGACATATTACGACTGCTTTATTAAGAAAAAAATGTAGTCTGGGGTGCACTCATTCTTGAATAAGGATTAGATTGAAAGGATCTTTTCCTTTTGAACGACAGATGTCAACGCAATTTCTAGTAAACTAAACACTTTTAAACTTCGTATACTGGTAGAATGTGTTTATAAAACATTATTCTTCCTTGGCTTTATTGAGAAAATTCTATAGTTTGTAACATATTTCCACTATAAAATCGAGCATTTTGGCAATTTTAACCAATCAAATACGTCCATTTGGAGTCAAAACATACTGTGCTGTATGAATATGCCCCTCGTTTAAGAAACAGATTGGGTTTATTTACATTTGCGAAGAAAAAAAGATACCCTTCCCCCACCCCTAACCCTAACCCTAAAATAGATTGAAATGCAATAGATCGATATCAGGGCCATAATTATGGGTGACAATTTCATACGACACCGCTACGGAAATGGGATTTTTTTCTAGCGGTGTCAAATGAAAATGTCACCCATAATTATGGCCCTGGTATCGATCTATTGCATTTCAATTTATTTTAGGATTAGGGTTAGGGGTGGGGTTAGGGTTAGGGTTAGGGGCGGGGGAAGGGTATCTTTTTTTACTTTGCAAATGTAAATAAACCCAATCTGTTTCTTAAACGAGGGGCATATTCATACAGCACGGAATCTTTTCACCCCAAATGGAGGTGAGCGATTGGTTAAAATTGTCAAAATGCTCAGTTTTAAAGTGGAAATATGTTACAACATATAGAATTTTCTCAATAAAGCCAAGGAAAAATGATGTTTTATAAACACATTCTACCAGTATACAAAGTTTAAAAGTGTTTAGTTAACTAGAAATTGTGTTGACATCTGCCGTTCAAAAGGAAAAGATCCGATTGACAGTCTATCATCATACGCGTTTGCTCATAGACGGATGTGGAGTTCAAAGAGAAAAAAAACACATCTTTACTCTACCAACGGAACATACATTGGATAATATATTCGTCTTGTTCTAAAAAGGGGGTGGAATGTTTTAGGTGCCTATATAATCGTGAGCATACATAGTTACCCTCTCGATCCTCTCCTCTTTAACCCGGTGGAACATCAAGAACTTAATGTGGAAGAAATGAGAGCTGCACCAGCAATTGGCTAGTACTCATTTACAGCCGAATAGACAAGAGCTACTTGAAATGAAGTGGTTTGCTCAAAGACCCAAAGCACTACCTGGTTCAGGAATTACACTCATATCACCCAATGATGCCGTACAATGGGACTGAACCCGAAACCATTTACTTCCGCATTCAAACCGCTGGACTGCGCACTTTTATTCCAGGAGCAAAACAACAACAACTAAAAGAGAACTGTTATCTTGTAATAGTAATGTTTAAATATGCTTCGGTCCCCACATAGAATATCTTAAAAACTCTTATGATACGAAGGGGTATTGTGATAGTCTATCGTCTCGGAAGAAACGTAAATATCCGCAATGAAATTGGTAATACATACTTCTATAGGAATATTATAGATATGGGTTCATAGAAGCCTTTAAATTATAAGTCCCGTTATTGCATCAGAAAGTCGTTATGAACAGACAGAGTGAGTGGCACGAACTTGCGCGAACCTATAGGATGCAATAGAACAGATTGGAGCTTGAAGTTTTGGGGATAAATCAGGTAGTTTTCTTACCATATATAACATAGCTAACAAACCTTCAGCAATAACAAAAGCAATTATTATGTATTTATCTATTCTTAATCTGCACAGTAGATTGACTCCTCGTACGCACAGTAAAGTGAGGATCTAAATAATCATGAAACTCTTCCTTCTTAATACAATTATGCAAATTTGATCGTGAATATATAAAAGCTGTTATTTTTCACCCCCGGAGAACGCTTCCTTTTTTAGGTGATGTGTGGTTGTAACATAAGTGGTTCGACGGGTGAAAACCAACAGCGACTAAATAATAACGTTGGAGTCTGCCAGAAAGTATAAATACTGAATAGATGGGTTATTATATTGTCGCTATTCTGCATGCACCTATGAATTCGTATAAATCTTGCAGGTAGCTGCATGCACCTATGAATTGGTATATGTCTGGAAGGTAGCTGCATGCACCAGCAAATAGTTTACTTGCTGATTCCCAAAAGTACGTTCTCATGTTCTTGTGCAATTCATCGGTCCGGTCGTGGAGTAGCTGTGACTGATGAGGCAAACAACGAGGTCGAAACACAGCAGTGCCTCGAAGTCTTGTTGCCACGGTGAATCGGTGAATCACGTGTCTTAATAACATACATCTGTCGTGTCCGTTACCATTCATCAGAAATTTATAGAAAAGTTCTATTTCAATCTTTTATCTTTTGCTCATGTAATCTACAGTATACTTTTATAGACTTACTTGTGTAAGAATTTCGCTTACAGCCGTTTCTGCTATAGGGAACTTTGAATCCAGAGTAGAATGCTAGTGTGATACCTAACAACTTCTTCAGAGCCTTTTGAATGATTTCACTCAAAATGCTTATGTAACTCTTGTTCTTTTGTCATTCATCATACATATACACACAAGGATTTCGATTTTGAAAAAATATTTTCGCTCTTTTTTTAAAAAATAATTATTGAAGCATTGTATCTAAAACATTTCTTGTGTAAGGAATAATCGAACATCAACGAAACAATCGATCATAAAGAGACGAATCAGAAGGCCACACCTATGGGAAACAGTTTAGCCCAACTGCTAGTATGATACTTAAAAAGAAAAACCCAAAGAGGGTGATGGGGTGTAATTGGAATTTTAGAAGCAATAGAGCACAACACATTAGTTGAACCTCAGTATTTCATGTTTTCCATTTTGTATTAGGAGTTCAAATATGGCTGTGTTCGACTTTAGTTTTTATTCCACTAAGGTCGATGAAATAAATACTAATTATGCTGGAGAACTGATGTTAATCGACTACTCTGTATATATGCCTTTCTTTTCCCCTTCAACTCGTGGCTTCATGCCAATTTAACAATTCATATTTCAAAGAACTCAAACTTTTATATATATATATATATATATATATGAGAATGCTGTGTATATTTGAAGCAAAGTTCATACACGCACGCACATACAGAATGAGAGATACGCAACTCAAATTTACACCATCACAAGAGACCAAAGGCCTATACACCCATCGCATCATATATATATACGCACACACACATACATATATCAAATGTACACTATCTAAACTGCCTACATCATACATACATATCTCAAACGTGCATTACCACAACTGTTCTTACAACCCTAAAAATCATACATACACATGTTCACACACACACACACATATATATATATATACACACATCATATGTATCAAATTAATATGGAACGACAAAAATAACTGAAAAGATAAAGAACACGTAAAAATGATAACCATTAGAGGATGTTAAATGTCGGATATACACCAGCGTGTATATATGTGTGAATATATACTTCCAGTGCACATGCATCTATGTAAAGGATACGGTTATGAACAGATATCTTGCAACGATCAATTAGCAGATTATTTTATATTTGAAGAGTTAAACGATGCTTTTCTCCTAATTAAATAAATTAAATTAATGGGATGGAGGATGGCTGGGAGAAGTTTAGAAATTGCTCGAATAGTTTGCGCGTGGCTGTCGTTTTTTGTTTAACTTTCAGTACAGCTCTGATCGAGTAGGGGCATTTTCGAAGACGCTCCAGCCGTGACCATCCCACCAGGCTGCAAATTCAGTGTATTATGTAAAGTATCTATTTTCAAAGACGATAGAGGTGAGAGTTATGAAAGTGGCATTTCGATAGTAGTGGCACTGTTGTTCATCATGGTAATGGTGGTGGTGGTGGTGGTGGTAGCGGTTGTGATGATGGCGGTGGTGATGGCGACGGCAGTGTTGTTGCTGTTCATCATGGGAGTAGTGATGGTGGTGGTAGTGGTAGTTGTTGTGAAGGAGTGTTGTTACTGTTCTTTACGGTGTTAGTGGTGGTGGTAGCAATGGCAGCTGTGATGGTGGCGGTGGTAGCGTAGGCAGTGCAACTGGAGTTGCTTGTGGTTAACACAAAATTATGGCAGAGATTAGAAGTGGTGGCAAATATATATTTGATAGTGGTTTAACCCCTAGATCAGATCCGATCACAGATATTACGAACGGAACCCGAGATCTGAGGGAAATTTGACTACAATGTCTAACACGTCGAACAGCCACATCAACTCGTCAAAGTTGGTAATGATGATGATAAATGGTATTGGTGGTAGCAAAGGTGTTGCTAACGGCATAATTTCTAAGAGCAACGATGCTAACATTCAGAATAATGTTGGTGTCTCTCTTTCTTGTTTACTCTTTGACCCTAGGTCAGCCCTAACTTAGAAAACCCATGATGAAAACGTAGTGCTTCCTGCTTGGATGCAAGGCATCCAATGCATACTACTTCGTTTTCTTACTGATTTCAGTCATTGGACTGCGGCCATGCTGGAGCACCGCCATGTAAAGTTAGCCGAACAAATCGACCTCAGTACCTATTTTAAGTCTGGTAATTATCATATCGTCTCTTTTGCCGAACCGCTAATTTACCAGCACCGGCTCTCAAGCAAGGAGCGGGAAAACTACTTACAATGACAAAAACACGCACACAGAGGCTTCCACACCTTTTCTGTCTACTAAATTCACTCAGAAGGTATTAGTCGACCCCGGGGCTATTATAGAAGACGTTCACCTAAGGAGCCGCACAATGGGACTGAACACGAAACTACGCGTTTGCGAAGCAATTTATACCTAAAATATATAAAGATATATAACGCAAATAACATCAGATTTTAACATCAATCTAATTTTATGAGAGACAGTTGCACAGCTTATTTTTGCTTAAATCATGCAACCTATCTAGGTTATAAAATGTTCTCTACCCAAGTCTTTTGAGACAAGGTGTGACAAATGTCGTGCTGATGACGGCTACTGGATCAGAAACATGCATCTACGACTGTTCGCTTATCTGTAGGTATTAAGACTGTCTTTTTCCTTCATGGCATGTTAACTTTGGAGAAATTCTTGAAATTTGAGATTATTTCCCCTTTTCGTTAGCAAATTATGATAAGTTCTCTAGAGGCGAAGCTGATTCTAATGAACCAAGAATTTATGATATATGATATTCGATATACCTGTAATTGTGCATGCCATGTATACCCTACTGGTTTGGATACTTAAAATTTTATGTGCTGATATTTGTCCCAGTTGTCGAAGCTGGGTCAAACGCTTTCCGTTCAGAACCATCCCGTCGTTTGTTTACAGGTACCTAAGTACAACATGATATAACACTCTTTCATTTTCAGATTTCGAATGTAATTTGAGAGAGATTTAGCTGCTATAACAGAATGAGCGAACAAATAGCGGGTCTTTTATTGCTTGTGTGCCATCAATGTTGGCATGAGTGCTCCTTGGCATCGGTGGTAGAAGTTTATGGATATAACGGTACAGCTGCCCTGGCAATGGTAAAGTGAAGCGGTAGCAATTGCTGCAAAGAGATATATGCATGATAAAGTGGGTTATTAGCAATGCAGACTGCATGTCATGGTAATAGGAGTAACGCTCTTAATGATGTGAAAACAGGGCTTCATATCAAGTTATATCATTTCAGTAACGTCTATTTATAAAAGAAACATACACACCGTTCCACAGAAAGTCATGAATGTTGGATTTTCGAAACTTAACTGTACTTACATCACCTCCTTTTCTAGTCTTAATCAGCTAGTTTCAGAAGGCATCCCTAGAAAATATTCCCATGTTACTATGTTTAGTTATTTAATCAGTCAATGCTTTTGTCTTTTCCTTTTTCCATTGAAAAAAATATATATTGCCTCAATTATTCTAAGATCTAGTAAGTACGAGCAAGACACTACTTCTCTGAGAAGGGTTAACATGACTAAAACGTGTCCATAATTGTCTCCCTTCTAAGCAAAATTTACTCTCTACTGCATGTTCCCAACTTTTAATCAACTGGGGTTACAGAGCTGTGTTTCTTGCCTTACGAGATAAGAATTTTCATTACGGGTGAAATTTTAATCGATTAAGGTGCTTCAATTATTATCAATATTATTATTTTTGTTGTTGTTCATTGCAGTATGTTACTCCTACTTAACTATGTGTTCGTTATTATTTTGTATTATACAAAATACCATCACACGCATACATACCTTACCTACATACATATACGCACACTTACATGCGTACAAACCAACAAACGCACACACAATTACAAGCATATATACACATAATGACACACATACCTAATTAATTAAACCTTGAACAAATTGAAAATCACATACACACCAATATACACGCACAGACAATCACTCCACTCCTACCCCCATGCACACAACACCTCACCCTCTCTCTCTCACATACACACACACATTGATCAATAATACAACAAACACACACATGTCCACACTCTCACTAAAACACAACACACTGACCGATAATACAACACACAACATAAACAAGAGAAACAAACAACCAACTTGTTACCCAGAAATTGACCAATGAGAAAAAATCAATTTCATTTTGGTTTTTGAAGTGAAATAGAATCGATCTTTTACAGAGAACTGTGTTGTTGTTGTTGTTGTTGTGGTGGTGGTGGTGGTGGTGGTGGTAGCAGTGATGTTAGCAAGGGGTATCAATAATGGTAGTTGAGGTATAGGTCGTGGTAGGGATTATATAAATGTTAGCGAATGTTTTTGTACTATTACCACCAGTAGCAAGGCGGCGAGCTGACAGAAACGTTAGCACGCTGGACGAAATGCTTAGAGGTATTTCGTCCGGCGCTACGTTCCGAGTTCAAGTTCCGCCGAGGTCGACTTTGCCTTTCATCCTTTCGAGGTCGATAAAATAAGTACCAGTTAAACACTGGGATCAATATAATCGGCTCATCCCTACCTCCCCCAAGCTGCCCTTGTGGCAAAAATTTGAAATAATTATTACCACAAGTAGTAGTAGTAGTAGTAGTAGTAAGGTGAAGTGAAGGCGGCGTGTGGCCTAGTGGTTATAGCGTTGATATCACAATCATAAAGTCGTGGGTTCGAATCCTGGAGTAGAAGGTGACGAATTGTGTTGAGCAAGGTACTTCAGTTCATCATTACGCGTTGCTTTTAGCACCAGTCTAAGGTAAAGACTCCTTCGGTCATCAATTGACCATGGGATTGCACCAAGAAAGGTCCCCTCCGAGGCACAAGTCCGGGCAAGGTTGTTTATGGAAGACTAGCAGTCATCCATGCATACCAGCCTTCCCTCTCCACGCCACTAATGTTAATCATGGAAAAGCCAAAGGCCGATACAGCTTGACATCAGTGACGTCGCAACTCATTTCTACAGCTGAGCGAAGTGAAACAAAGTGTCTTGCTCAAGAACACAACACACAATCCGGTCCGGGAATCGAACTCACCACCTCTTGATTGTGAACCCGACGCTCTAACCGCTGAGCCATGCGCTTTCACCAGCTGTGTACTGGGGTAACTTTCTCCCTCTCCCGTTCCGGTTGTCATATCCTCGTTAGTTCCACTGCACCAAGTGCGGGTTGACTTGAGACGGCATCTATGTCTGCTCGCGACTATACACGCACCTAAAACAATTAGCGAAAGCATGGTACTCATAACCAAGTCATACTCGCTTGCGAGTGACGGACAGATGCGTGTTGTAGTAGTAGTAGTAGTAGTAGTAGTAGTAGTAGTAATACTCATTTACTCTTATTTGTTTCAGTCCTTTGACTGTGGCCATGCTGGAGCACCGCCTTTAGTCGAACAAATCGATCCCAGGACTTATTCTTTGTAAGCATAGTACTTATTGCATCGGTCTCTTTTGCTGAGCCGCTAAGTTACGGGGACGTAAACACACCAGTATCGGTTGTCAAGTGATGTTGGGGATTACAAACACAGACACACATACGCATATATACGACGGGTTTCTTTCACTTTCCGTCTACCAAATCCACTCACAAGGCTTTGGTCGGCCCGTGGCTATAGTAGAAGACACTTGCCAAGGTGCCACGCAATGGGACTGAACCCGGAACTATGTGGTTCGTAAGCAAGTTACTTACCACACAGCCACTCCTGCGCCTAGTAGTAGTAGTAGTAGTAGTAGTAGTATTTTGGGTGGACGGGTTGTATTAGTAGCAGTGATGATGGCGACGGCGAAGTAGTAGAGATAAAGACAGGAAATTTAAAATGCTATGCGGACTATTAATCCCGGGTCAATAAGTCAATGGTTTGTAACTTTAACTAAACTGAACTGGTGGTGTTAATCTGTTTGCTGTGTATGTGGGAGTACAGGCGTGTATATGTTGGTGTGGGAGAGAGCGAGAGAGAGAGAGAGAGGGGTGGAGCGTACGTGTGAGAGGGAGAAAGAGAGAATTGTGTAATGTGTGTGTATATGAGATGCGTATTTTATGAGCATGATGCTTGAAATAATAGCTACGATATGGATGAAATGCAGGCAGGTCTACAGTCTGCTAGAAACAGCAACCAAATCACACTGAAATCACGCCAAATCTTACAAAAAAAATTATATATTGGAGATTGTAGTCCACAATATATAGAAAGGCAGGATGGTCATAGTTGGAATATTTTTTTACCATATGACTGCTTTGTGATGACTAACTTGATACTAATAAGTACCAGCAACAACATGAGCACTTCAAGAATTCAGGACTAACAAACCTTATTAATGCAGCTATTTCAAACATTGTTATTTAATTTCTCTTTGAGAGACGCATTGTATTCTACTGAGGATCAACTTTGAATTTCATTATTCTAAGGTCGATAAAGAAAGTACCAGTAATTTGCTGCTAGCGTAGGTTTAATCGACTGTTATCACGCTTGCTAAATTTGAGGTCTTGTACCTATGTTAGAAATTAATATCCGAAACATAAAAAAAAAAAAATTACAAGACGCCATATTTATGAATCCTGATCATTTCCTGTGACATTCGCCATTTTTGGTCTTCCATTCAGCACTAAACACGCACACTCATACAGGTGCGAATACACGCACACACGCACACACATAATTTACAGTCATATGGTAACATACATGTCTCCCACTTGCTTCTTAACTATGATACTTGCCAAGGAATTTGATACCTCTATCGTAGACTCGGTCACCTCCCAACATTCCACACGTTGCATTTTAACAGATTAGCACTTATATATATATATATATATGCTAATGATGTTATTAATATATGCATAAATCCTTTTGATGTACGTTTGGCAAAGATATCTAGCAACCTGTGTGTTACGTATGGATGTCTGCAAGTTACTGTTTAAAAGGTGTGGTAATAATAATGATAATAATAATTTAAAATGCACGGCTTGGTCATCACCTGTACATTCTTGAAATGCTAGTGCTATCAGTAAGAATTAGAACACCGTCCAGTAGAGATGTCGGCCACAGCAAACAACTCAATCTTTTGAACATGAGACGATAACGACATGAAAGTTAATATAGTCAGAAACAAAAAAAACGATACTACCCACTTGATTATTAAATTTGCATTAATATTAATAATATTCAATAAAGGATGGTTGGTTCAGCGCAGATATGGCGCCATGCTAGATTATTTACTGGCCTTTGCTGTGAGATATACATAGTTTTTTTTTTATTTTTAAATGTTGCAGCAGTTAACTTTGCATTTTATTTTCTCTAATAGGAAACGATAAACTGGATAACTGAAAAGACACCAAGATAGATTTCATAAACTATAAATTATAAGAAAAGGAAGAGGGGATAACACTAAGTTTTTGTTTTAATTTTAGTTTTTTAGTCCGGGGGGTTTGGTGCGAAAGTTCGTTAGAAGAAAATAGTGCTTTAAGATGCGTATTTTTGTTGTTGTTGTTATTTTTGTGCAGGCGCTTTACATCTCCAGTTTCAAATTTCGATAGAAATAGCAGATACAAGAAGTAGAAATCAAAGCTTTATTGTTGAATCAATTGATGTAACAGTCATATAGTGGGTTAGTGGTATCCCCTAACCCGCTCGACCCAAAACAGCTGGCCTTGTGCTTAAAATAGAAACAAACCATTATCATTATAGGCGCAGGAGTGGCTGTGTGGTAAGTAACTTGCTAACCAACCACATGGTTCCGGGTTCAGTCCCACTGCGTGGCAACTTGGGCAAGTGTCTTCTGCTATAGCCCCGGGCCAACCAATGCCTTGTGAGTGGATTTGGTAGACGGAAACTGAAAGAAGCCTGTCGTATATATGTACATATATATATATGTATGTGTGTGTGTTTGTGTGTCTGTGTTTGTTCCCCTAGCATTGCTTGACAACCGATGCATGCTGGTGTGTTTACGTCCCCGTCACTAAGCGGTTCGACAAAAAGAGACCGATAGAATAAGTACTGGGCTTACAAAAAGAATAAGTCCCGGGGTCGAGTTGCTCGACTAAAGGCGGTGCTCCAGCATGGCCGCTGTCAAATGACTGAAACAAGTAAAAGAGTAAAAGAGTAAAGAGAGTTATTTCTCTTAATATATGACAGGCAAGTCTCAGAGACGTGTGACTTGTACGAAACAAATGATAACAAAAAACAAGGTACTCAGGGAAAAACATACTGTTTTCAAATACAGTTTTTAGATTATTTTCTTCATGTGCCATGGCCACATTAACGGTCATTAGCCTTTACCCACCCACACCGCCCTTCCTACACAACTTACTATGTGATAGAGTCTGTCTTTCTGCAACCATTTGGCAAAACCATGGAATATCACTGTTTTCCTCGGTTTCTCTTCTTCCTTCCACTATCACTGGTTTCCACCAAGTGTTCATGGTTTTGTCTCCTCAAGTGATGTCTGATGAGCGAATGAACTTAGGTTGCTGCCTACTTATGTCATTGAGAAGTTTTCCAGTGGTTTCTGCAAGTCTAAATCTTAAATATTTGTCATTGTTTATACAGAACACCTTTAGTGGTCGTCCAAGGAACCACATCTCTGCAGTGTTGTTAAGCTTTTGCACTAGTCTGCAGACACAACTATAAATCTGCAGGCACAACTATAAAAAAGGATCGAGCTCTAGATTTATTCCAAGAATAATTTCTCTCACTCTCGTAGACAGCCGTTTCTTTGATAATATATATTTGATCTTAACAAGAGCACCTTATATACTCTGGAACACACCAAACGCAAACTTTGCCTCGGTGAAATAGTAACTTGTAACAATTAGGTCACAAACAAAGTAACAAACGGATTAACAAATTAATTTCAATATTTTATCACAGCTTAAGGCAGCGCGCAGGCAGAATCGTTAGCACTCCGGTGAAAATGCTTAGTGGTATTTCTTCTGCCTCTACCTTCTGTGTTCAAATTCCGCTGAGTCTTTCTGGGTCGATAAAATAAGTACCAGTTGAGCACTGAGGTCGACTTACCCCCGCTCCCGAACTTGCTGGCCTTGCACCAGAATTTCAAATCAATAGTTTACTACGGCTTAGGGAGTCGAGCTGGTACAATCGTTAGCACGCCGGGCATAATGCTTAGTGGCATTTCGTCCGTTTTCCCGTTTTGAGTTCAAATCCCGCCGAGGTCGACTTAGCTTTTCATCCTTTCGGGGTTGATAAAATAAGTACCAGCTGAATATTGGGGTCGATGTAATAGGCTTATCCCACGCCCATATGAAACTTCTGGCCTTGTGCCAAAATTTGAAACCAATATTTTATTGCAACCTTTCTTGAGAAGCGGAGGCGTGAGACATTTCTCATTATTAGGCATGCTGCACTACTAAAAGCATTCAAGTCAATTTTAACGTAAGATGTGCCATTCACAAAGTGCCGCGGGCTACAGTTTGTCTATGACTGTATCAACCTGAAGCTAGACACTAGTCCAGCTAAGGATACGCTAAAATTGCCAATTGTTTTTTTTTTAACTAAACGATTAAACTTTATCAAGCATCGCCAATTTTCTATTTCAGTGTATGGCATAAAACTAGAATGGTATTCTTTACTTTGTTTTAGTTACCACAACTAAAGCCATGCTGTGACAGCAGTAGATATTTTATAGGCTGGTGGGAAATAATACAGTTTTATTTTCAACGAACAATATAACATTTTTTAAAACTATAGGAGAATCAAATGAGTTATAGTTTGTAGTTACGTCCCTTTAGTGATAGGATTCCATTAAAGTTGATTTTCGTATATAAAATGAGGTAAAATTTATGAACCTCGATAACAACTGCATCTGTCCTTTTCAGTTTCTGCATGAATAGTTTTTGTCTCTCAATTTCTCTAACTGCTTTATCTGTGTCTTTCCCCCGTCACTAATTCTTGGTCTCACGCAATCGATTTTATAAATATATCTTGCTATAGCACTCAACAACGTTTGATTTGTTTACAAATAACTGATAATATGCGAGATTTTTTTTAATATATCAACGTTGTTGTTGAATTCTGCTCACACGAATAGCTATTACAATAGATTATAATGTATGGAATCTAGGAAAAGCCATTATCGGTTCACTATGTTTAAAATAACTGACCTCAGCTAACATTAAATATGCGTGTATATGTATGTGTGCATGTGTGTGTGTGCACGCACACATATATATGCAGATATTCATATATATCTGTGTGTATATATATAATTATATACATTTATATGAGAAAGATAATCAGCAAAAAGTGTGAAAATCATTTTATTTTATTTATTTTTGTTGACGTCTAATGCAAGGTTCTTACTGAAGAATACATTATTGAGAATAGAATAGACATACTTCAAACTACTGTAAACGTATGTTTTCCAAAAGACTTGTACGAAATGAGAAATTGTGTGAATAAATGGGTTTCTTACTTTCAGTAAAAATCTCTCGATTCATTGTCGCACGCCATTTGTTCCATTGAAACAGTTACAAATGCGGAAATCTTGTTGGCTTTATTGACCGAATCTGCCTTTTGTATCCATACATCTAACAAATGGCGCATTCTCTAAAATTGCACTTCTGGTACTCTCATTTAATTTCTTTGATGTTTTGCAAAGAACGACAAAAGGAACAAATGTGATTGGTTGCAAAAGCTTAAGAATGAACCCGGGTGAGAAAGGTGAACAGTTTCCTTTACGTAAGACCAGAACTAGTGCTGGTGTCTGGAAAGAAAGATAAATCTTACAACGAATTCTGTTGTAGTAGTAGTAGTAGTAATAGTAGTAGCAGCAGAGGCGGCGGTGGTGGCAGTAGTAGTAGTAGTAGTTTCTTAGCCCCAGGTCAGCCCTGATCGAGCAGATCAAGGATCAAGATCATTCCAGTTTTCGTCATCCTGTCTTTCTAAGAGTAGCTAGGAATACATCATCTAATGTGTCCTTTTTGTATAAGGTGAAGTAGTTAAGAATGCGGGCTATATTGAAGATACGAGCTGAAGTGAACACATAATAAAGTGAACATAATAAAGTGAACATAATGAAGTGAACAAATAATAAATTTTCTTCATTGATATATATACAATATTATTAAGCCCAAGGGTACCAAAACGTACGTTAATGGTAGTAATATCCCAGCTAGTAATGTATGTTGTAGGATGGTTTAACATAACATGAGTTATCTCGTATCAACAAGTTCCAACGGTAGTCAACTGTCTGCCTAGATATGGCATCCGTAAGATGCCATTTAATTTTCTTTACGTTTTAGAAAATTCTATAATATCGAGCAGATTATTGATTAATTAACTAAAAAATGAATTAATTAGGGGAAACAGCTAATGACGCTAAGTACACACCATTTAATAGGAGTTTAGTGGCCCTGCTTTATTGGAAAACGCAAATCAATGCAAATGACATTGAATATTTGTAGCAGAGTAGCAATATTTGAAAAGGAATAAAAGAAAATAGGAAAGCAGAAAAACAGATAATGAAATCTGCCTCTCCTGTTATGTCTCACACACACACAAACACACATAGCTCAGTGGTTAGATCATCAAGCTTACGATCGTGAGGTTGTGAGCTCGAATCCCGGACCGGGCTGCGTGTTGTGTTCTTGCGCAAGACTCTTTATTTCACGTTGCTTCAGTTCTCTCAGCTTCAGAAATGAGTTGCGACGTCACAGGTGCCAAGTTGTATCGGCCTTTGCCTTTCCCTTGGATGACACTGGTGGCGTGGAAAGGGGAGGCCGGTATGCATGGGTGACTACTGGTCTTCCATAAACAACCTTGCCCGGACTTGTGCCTGGGAGGGTAGCTTTCTAGGTGCAATCCCATGGTCTGTGTCGTGACCGAAGGGGGGCTCAGAAGATATATATATATATATATATACATAAAAGCAAATATTTATTTGCTTTTATGTATAATTTTCCCTCACGGGCTATTCTTTACTGGAAAGCAATACTTTCGTATTGCATTACTATATATATATATATATATATATATATATTATATATATATATACAGGATTTAAATATGAGCTACTCTAAATATTATATTCCCATTGTATTGTATTCGAGTGAGCTTGTATATCTGATTATTATACTGTCGTTGCATGAAACTTATAGGAGCTCATATTTAAATTCTGTGCTTATTTAATTATAATTATCTCTCGTTACAAGGAGTACTTTTTTATCCTACCAATAATGGAATAGTAAATACACTGTGTGTGTGTGTGTGTGTGTGTGTGTAGCTTATGAAGTGTAACGACGCAGAAGCGCCTGTCCTACTGTCCGATAATATAATTATTGGATTTTACATAACCCAGCTGCGAGTTTATTAAGCGCACATATACACACATTTATATATATATATGAAAGAGAATTTCTCTCGCGAAACAATTTCTGTAGCAAACGTCTTTCCACGTTTGCGTGTACACGAATGTGTTGAATATATAAAATACATGCAATGAATAAAACATCCCCTAATACTCAGGATACAGAGTAAGCATGATTCTTACATACATTTTCTTTAACTCTCGTGATAATATCCTTTCTCAATAATTCATTTCTTTCCAGAGCTACATGGTGTACCTTTCTTTCCATTTCCCGCTCTCATAATTCTACTACTGCACAGACCGCTAATTCTGTGCCAGTCTTCCAAAATCCTTCTTTGTTTCTCTTCTATATTCTTCCAAACTATAACAATAGAAGCCATATAACTATTTAAAAGCAAAATCAACAACATTAATTTTCCCCAATTATTTCCCCCAACGACTCAGCTTTCAGAGATGAAGGAGGGTAGTTTTGATAAGATTATGAGTTGTCTTTATCTCTTTATAGCAGATAAAAGAAACTATTAAAAAAAAAAAAAACCGATAAAAGGTTCTTCCCGAGCCATAGGCTCATAAGGCTGTTTCCCGGATTTTGTGGTGTTTATTTTTCCCAGTGGACGGGAGGCCGGTCCGTCGCGGGTTTGCTCATTTTTGCCAGTTGAGTGGACTGGAGTAACGTAAAATTAAGTATTTTGCTCAATAACTTAACACATGGCCGGGTCCAGGAATTGAAAGCACAATCTTATGATCATGAGTGCAACGTCCTAACCACTAAGCAAAGCGCCTTTATAGTAAATTAATGGCACACTGATAAATTTCGCTTTTCAATTGTCTCGGATACATGCTTGTATTAAAAGGGAATGTTTATGAGAAAGAGGGACAAACACATAAAGAGAGAGAGAGAGAGCGTAGAAGCACATGTAAAATATTCAAATAAATGATCTCATAGAGACAATTGCACTGAGCTATGTGTAGGGGATTTTAAAGTGAATAGGGGGGTCATAGAAGTAGGGTGGTTAGCTTTACACTAACAAGTGATAACGTCTCATGCTTTTGGCTGTAAGGGATGGTAGGAATATAGTCCACTGATAAGTGCAGACGTCCGAGTATGATACGGCTACACGAAACCTTATTTTCATGTAAGAATTTGAAACCCGAGTTCACACACACAAATGCGCGCGCACGAAAATAAAAGAATAAATAAAATTCCAATGAATGATATAAATGGTTCCATCAATTTCTTTTACTAGTCTATTAATATCTCATTGCAAAGATATAGGAATATAATTACCATTCCTTTATAGCCAAACAACAACAACAACAAACCTAGATTCCACAGTCACACGTTATACTTTTGTTTCCGATTTAATAGCCTGTTGTTTTTGTTGTTTGCTGCAGTTTAATCTGTATTGTTCTGGGAAAAATTTCGTTTGTTCTTGCAATATTTGTTAAACAACAATACCTCCTCCGCAATAAAACAATAAAATCTTTATAACATCATCATCAGTATACGGTTTAAAGAAAAAATATTCATCGCTGGAATTGTTAGATCAAATTATTGAGTTGTAAAATAACACAAGAATCAGGTTTTTGTCAACCTCGTTTCAAGCTGATGTAAGAGGACCCGGGCCTCAAATCATGGAGACTAAATTACACGCAGCGTGTGTGTGTGTGTATATGTGTGTGTGTTTTATGTAGTGTAAGCATTACTGTGTGGATAATAAGCTCGCTTTGCAACACGCAGTGTCGGGTTCAGCCCTCACTCACCACAGTTCCTTGGGCAAGTGTCTTCTACCATACATCCAGGCCGACCAATATCTTAAGAGTGGATTTTGTAAACGAAAACTGTGCGGAAGCCCGTCATATATGTGCGTATATGTATGTATGTATGTATGGGCGCGTGATTGTCTACCTTAGTACCACCCCCACTGCTTGACAAACCGTTGATTTGTTTATATACTCGTAACTTAGCGGTTCGGCAAAAGTGACCGACAGAACAAGTACTGGGTTCGACTTGTTCGACTAAACCCTTCAAAACTGTGCCCCAGCATGGTCGCAGTACAATGACAGAAACAAGTAAAAAGATTGAGACATCGTCATAAACTGAAAGAAGAAAACAAGCGTAATATGATAACCAAATAACTGAATAGTTAAAACACACACAGGTGAGAGGTGATATAAGGGGCCGATTGTATACAGCGATAGAAGTGGGTGTAAGGAATGTAATATCAGTCTTTTGAAGGTGGCAAGAAATGGAATGTTGAATATTCATATTGTTATATTCAAGCAAAAAAATATTACTACAACGGCAGCCTTTTATATGGTGTCTCTTTGGCTAGCTCTGCAAACATTTATACATATTAGAGAAAAAAAGGCTATTGTGTGTGTGTGTGTGTGTGTGTGTGTGTGTGTGTGTGTGTCTGTGTGTGTGTGTGTGCGTGTGCATGCGTACGTGCGCGTGAGGTGAGGGTACTCTTCATTTTCAACCATCTGGTTTTGCAAACAAATCTATTTCAGATTAGAAAACATGTTAGAAATTACACTAGTACATATTCAGCTACAACTACGGAGAGAACACCCCCTTCTCTCTTTCATTCATTCTCTCTCTCTCTCTCTCTCTCTCTCTCTCTTTCTCACTCACGCACTCACACAAGAAGGGGGAGGAGATGTATGTGTGTCGGTATAAATGCATACATACATACATACATAAAAAATATAGGTATACATGCATATATATGTGTGTGTGTGTGTATGCGTGTGTTTGAGTGTGTGTGTGCATGTGTGCCAGAATGTACGTGTGTATGTGTGTGTACGCTCTCACACACACACGTTTTCAAACTCCTGAACACACACATACAGACAGGCGTACACACGCACACACACACACAAACATACAGTCTGACGTATTCTGTTTTGACATTACAGATTTAGGGAGCCAAAAATATTTTAAAACGATAAACACAAGAAATTCTTGGAAGATGTATAATAATAACAACTATCACTCTCTACAATCTGTTGCTGCTTTGTGAAGTGTCGTCTTTGTTGTTGTTTTTGATGATGATGATGATGATGGTGGTGGTGGTGGTGGTGGTGGTGCATGCATCTAAAGACAGCACCTAACTACTTACCTACCTACCTACCCACCTAACTACAGATGCATAAATATATCGTCATTTGATAGTATACGTGTTGAAATGTCTATATGTCTAAATAGTTGAGATACTGTTAAAACATCCATGTCAACCACTGCAATTGGTGTTGGTAGACATGAAACTAGAAGAAATAATAATAATAATAATAATAATAATAATAATAATAATAATAATAATAATAATAATAATAATAATGGTTTCTTTATTAACCATTATGGATAGCACAGGACAAAACAAAGAATGTGTGTGTGTATCTGTGTGTTTGTTGTGTTGTGAGGGTTTTGCGTGTAAACAAGACTAATCCTTTCTACTAAAGGCTCAAGGCCCAAAATTTGGGAGGTGGGGAGTAGTCAATTACATAATAATAATGATAATAATAATAATAATAATAATAATAATAGTAATAAGGATATGGGAATGACAGCAAAAGGGGCTGATTGCTACCTAACTCAGATACCAGGAAACCCAAAAATGTCAGAAATTCAAAAGATAGTGCTCATGGGAACTGTTCATATCCTACGCAAAATACTTTCTATGTAATCTCAAGTTTTAAAACAAACATAACTTTCGTATGGTTTTTTAGGCATTTACTAGTACAACACTAAGTACAAAACCAAATATATGGCACCCTAGGCATAACACCAGCATGAACTTCCAACTTGTTGTCTCTTGAGGTCTCTAGGTGAGACTTGGAGCCAGTTTGTGCAAATGTAAAGCAAAAGTCAAACATAGAATAATAATAATAATCCTTTCTACAATAGGCAGAGGGTCTGAAATTTTCTTTTGAGTGTGAAATAGTCGATTGCGTCGACGCCCCCCCCCCCGCACTTAACTGGTACTTATTTAATCGACCCCGAAAGGATGAAAGGCAAAACCGACCTCGTGGGGGAACCCACAAGAAACACGGTTGCCTTGACCACTAAGACAAATGCCTTGTCCAAGATGTCATCCAATCTACAGGCGCATAGGCAAAGCAAACCCGTTCATTCGGATCATCTTTTCAACTCTTATTCACCCATCAAAGACTTTGATAGAAGACATAATTTCACGCTCAATCTCAGTTTTCGTTTCATGTGATCAAAGAGAAAGATATCTGTCTTCAGCCCTTTCGCACTCGTCCATCCAACAACGTCTTTTATCAAAGCCACCAGGGCGGATAGAAGCAACCTGTCCTTCTCGACCAAAAGAAGGCGGCAGCACGACCTTAAAAAACAGACTCATCTGGTAACGGGATCAGTCCTACACGTGACAGCAGATGTTCGATATACCTCCAAATCAGCAATGCTTGGGCATTGGACAAGTGCGTGCAGAAAGGTTTCGTTACCCAGCGTGCATCTCGAACCAGCTTCCTTGACAGTACTTCCCTGTTGTGACTCGAATTGGCAATGACACCTGTATTACTATTAGGCTATACTATTTTTTATTCATTAGAAAAGAGAGTAGCAAAGAATATTACAAAGATAGAGGTATACTTATCTCATTATACACAAATGTATTCGGAACATGGTTTTCATGGTTGTTAATGCGAAAACGCTTCCACCGTTGTTACCTCTGGCCTTCTTCAGGTTCCTGTCATAATCAGAAACGTTCTTGAAATTTTGAACTGTATCCCTTATTTAATCTACGAGGGTATTTCCATTTTGTTCCCTATACCAGGGATATATTCCTATAAGTTGTTCTCCTGTCAGAAAAAAGTATTAGATCTGTGGTTTGTCCCCCATTCATACAGTCTTCAAAAGCAACTCTATTCTTTCGGAAACATCTCCCTTGAACAAAGTTTTTACTAGAAAAGATCAAAAAGACTAAGAACTGTGTGTATTACACCCCACGAAGTTGTCATAGTGAATATAAAGGCGAAAACAACCAGCCCTTGAAATGAGGTAAGTATTGTAAAGCAGCCATCCGAGGGGACACAGAAAAACAAAGAATGGCTAATTGCTTGTGAAGTGCAAAATGAAGTCACCAATACTTGTACGACAAAGTCAAGCGAGTTCTATATTTAAGAGATGAGGAATTATGTACATTATTTAAATTATGTAAATAATGTAAATAAAGTCAAGAGATTAGAGCAACACTGGAAAATAAAAACAACTGAAACGCATATGCGGGATTTTGATAATCACTTAGATCTCTTAGGATATTGATGAACAGAATGTAGGGAGCTTTAATTCAGGGAGAAACAACATTAAACCTCCGACCATAAAAGAGTTAGGTTTAAAGTCCCTAATTCCATTAGCTAATAGTCCTACTGGACACTGAGATAATGGATGCATGCAATGATTAAGTGTTAAGCTTAGCTAGTGAGCTAAATCCCTGGATCAGACAATCAAATATATACTCTGTGTCAAATGTCTCTCTCAAATGTCTCTCTATCTCCCACATATATTGTCTGAGGATTTGCAAAGAGACAAAGAGATTAGAGATGGTTATAGGTCAAGCTGATAGTAGGTTGAAGATTCACTTCCTGTACATTTGACACTGTGAGATGTTATTGGCAATTCTTCTAAATAAGAATAATGTTTTGGCCTAGAAATTAGGTAGTCTAGAATTACTTTCCTCTATAGAATCAGTTCCTGTCCTCTGTAGCATTGTACGTCATTGACAATGAGTTCTGGTGGTTTCTGACAATACAACAATGAGAATATATATTTGTAATTGAGGAGAAAGAGCGGGAACAGTCAATAACATGAGGTTAATACACTATCTTCTAAGATTGGCACAAGGCCTCAATTAATTTGACTCCGGAAGGATGAAAAGCAAAGCTGATCTTGGTGGGATTTGAAATCTGAACGTAAAAGTACACTGTTAAATACGGCAGTATACATTATGTAAGATAGTGGATTGATAAAGTCGGTCGAGTGACGAACAAAATAATTGTATAATACGAGTGGTAACAACAAGCTCATTAATAAATGTTTCTATTTTTAACAGTATTTATTCCGTGCACCACACATAAAACTAAGTACAGTGCACCTTAATAGTGGTTTCAAGGCGTGCAATTTCAGGAGAAGGTTTATGTCGATTACATCGACCTCAGTGTTTAACTGGTAAAGATGGACAAAGTGCCGCTAAGCATTTTGCACGGCGTGCTAACAATTCTACCAGCTCACCGTCTTACAGTGCACCTTAATATTATTTGGTTCTAAGAAACGACTAGGAATACAGAGTTTCATTTTCAGGGGATTAATCAAAGAACGAGGATTGGTGTCCATGAATTTTAGAGAAATTTCAAAATTGTTGAAATAGACATGGATAATGTTCTGTTTAAATGCCCGATGTTGATGCTTTCAAGAAAAGCATGGATAGATAGAAATCTGCAAAGGTTAGCAGTTTTCAATTGGAGGACTGATTGAGAATGAGCTTAATGCAAGATCTGAAGGTTAGATTTGGCAGAGATAATGGCAGGCGAGGTTGAAAGATCGGATAGTGGTGGTAGTGATGATGAAGAAAGTAATGTCTCGAATCCAAGGCTTTACAAAGCCAGATACCCGGGTAACCAGTTTCCACGGCGTATAAGTAACTGAGATTGTATTTTTAACCCTGAACGAGGGGTCAGGCCATCGCAGAGTACTCACAGCTGAGTGGACAGGAGCAATGTGAAATAAAGTTATTTGCTCAAGAACACAACACACCGCTCGGGTTGGGAATCGAAACTATCATCTTACAATCGTGAGTGCAACAGCTTAACCGCTAGTAAATGCGATCTCACTTTGTGGTGAAGAGGTTATGCATGAAAAGGTAGAGAGAAGGAACAGTGCCATGGCTAGTTTGAAGTCAAAGATTGGAGGCGAGATAATATTTGGCAATATGCTGAATGGAATTCTTTTGGATATAATATCGATCATGTTTTTGAAAATGTTTTCGTATATTTATCTCGAAGTAACAGTACTCCAATATTTGTTTTACTTCAGTTTTGTAGAGATACGGCAAATGATCAGAGCTGGAGTATTTTTTGTGCGTCCGTGCGAAAGTGAATAGATTTGAGCCTGCACTTGATGTGCATCTTACATCAAACGATATAATATTGATTCTTAATACTGCTATAAGACCAGAAATTATGCATGATGGTCGATTAAAATACCACCTTTAGTGACGGAAACACTGCATATCAGAATTTCTAATTAAAATTTGGGTTGTTTTCCTTCCATTTTCTGACAATCATTCAGATCGTGATTATTTACATCATTAAAAATTAAATTTCAATTTATCAAAATTTCCTAGTTTATTACATCAATCGTGGCTAGCTCTCCCACTTTACTATTAGGTTTTCATGCAGCTGGCAACCCTGTGTATATCATTCGTACGACAATTGTCCGACATTATCTCCAGTAACCAAAGAACTTGCATATATATATATATATATATATATATATATATATAAAACTTAAAAGCATTTATTGCTCAGGTTGTTTAAACAAAAATGAGCCTAGAGCAATAACTCAAAATGGCTAGTGGCAAGTATTTCAATAACATGAACAATAGAAATAATCAAATTGTGCAATGGAACTAAATGCGCCACAGGAAGAAAAAAAAACAGAAGAGAACCTAGCGTTTCGGGTTTGGTCCTTTATCAAAATATGAGAAAGACAAAACAGAAAACATGTACGATGTCGAATTTAAGACGTCTAATTACATGTAAACAAACGTCTTAAATACGTTATCCTACATTGTATCTCTTTCTCTAGCCTCTCACAATTCTTTAAGGTAATTATATGCTCAGATTTCAAATCTCAATAAATCTTTTTTCCACTTTTAATTATTCAGGAGTCGATAAAATAAATGCAAATATACAAACTTATATAAATGGCTAATCCATTCTGTTATATAAATTGGTCTTGTGCCAATTCAAAACAAAGTAATACTGCTTTCATCTATCTATTCGATAAATTGTTTATCACAATACTGAATGCAACAATAGTATCAGTAATGATGTAATTCGTCGGACAGTCTACGGATTTTGCTGCTCAAAAGAAGAAAACGATTAAGTTCTTTTTTCATTTTAGCTTGAATAGAGAAATAAATAAATAAATAAAATAAAGAAATGAAATAACTTTGATACTGAACCATCAATTTTGAGGGGAAGGAAAGTCGATTACATCGACCCCAGTATTCAACTGGTGTTTTTATTTTATGGACCTCGAAAGGATGAAAGTAAATTAGACCTCGGAGTCAGAACGTAAAACGCTGGAAGAAATTCCACAAAACATTTTGTCCAGAGCCGTAGCGTTTCTGCCAACTCACTGCCTTAATAATAATAATAATAATAATAATAAATACAATAGATTTCCATATAAGGCCAGAAATTTTGAAGGAAGGGTAGGTATTAGTTAATATCTATTTCTTTACTACCCACAATGGGCTAAACACAGAAAGGACAAACAAGGACAGACAAACGGATTAAGTCGATTATATCAACCCCAGTGCATAACTGGTACTTAATTTATCGACCGCGAAAGGATGAAAGGCAAAGTGGACCTCGGCGGAATTTGAACTCAGAACGTAACGGCAGACGAAATATAGCTACGCATTTCGCCCGGCGTGCTAACGTTTCTGCCAGCTCGCCGCCTTAATATCATTGTTAATATCATTGACTCAGTACATGACTGGTACTAGTATTTTAATGATTCCGAAAGGATGAAAGGTAAGGTTAACTTCGGCGGGACTTGACATCAGAATGTAAGGAGCTAGATCAAATACTGCCAAACATTTTTTTTTCTTCTTTTTCGATACTCTTAACAATGCTGCTAATCCACCGAATTCAAATCCCGTTGAGATCAATTTCACTTTTCGTGTTCTCGGTATTGATAAAATAAAATACCAATTAAATATTAACGCCGATGTTATCAACTAAAAAACCCACTCCTAAGTGTATCGTAAATATCACGTCACGTTTTATATATAAGTAATGAAAAATTACAGACGTGAACTCTTTGCAAGAATCAACAAGGTAGGGCTCAATTTATTGAGCGATTAGATTAAAGTATTAATTTGAAAGAGACAAGTTCCACTCCTCGTCAAAGCCGACACATATCTGTTTCTTTATTGCCCACAAGGGGCCAAACACAGAGGGGACAAACAAGGACAGACAAATGGATTAAGTCGATTACATCGACCCCAGTGCGTAACTGGTACTTAATTTATCGACCCCGAAAGGATGAAAGGCAAAGTCGACCTCGGCGGAATTTGAACTCAAAACGCAACGACAGACACAATACCGCTAAGCATATATCTAGACACAGACGACATATATAAGCCTTTATAGGCATGCGAACACACACACACACACACACACACACATATATATATACGTATTATAGTGTAATTCCGTGCCCAAATCAAAGTTGGATAAGTAATTGTATAAATACATACAGATAAATAAAAAAGTTCAAGCTGATGAGATAACACTTGACAATAATCATGAATCCAATAAATAGATTCATATGAGGACTTCCTTTGGATTATTGTGAACTGTCATCTCATCAGCTTGGACTTCTTAATTTATCTGTGTGTATTTATGCAATTACTTATCCGACTTTGATTTGGGCACGGAATTACATTATTATATGTGTATATGTATATGTATATATATATATATATATTATATATATATATATATATATATATATATCCAGACACAACAATATAGATATAGATATATATTTCTTTATTGCCCACAAGGGGCTAAACATAGAGGGGACAAACAAGGACAGACAAAGGGATTAAGTCGATTACATCGACCCCCCAGCGCGAAACTGGTACTTTATTGACTCCGAAAGGATGAAAGGCAAAGTCGACCTCAGCGGAATTTGAACTCAGAACGTAACGACAGACGAAATACCGCTAAGCATTTCGCCTGGCGCGCTAACGTGTCTGCCTATACATATATAGATATCATTTATTTTATTTTGCTTTAGTCATTTGACTACGGCTATGCTGGATCATCGCCTTGAAGGGTTTTGGTCGAGCAAATTGACCCGAGGACTTATTGTTTGAAGCCTGGTACTTATTCTATCGGTCTCTTTTGGCGAACCGATACGTTATGTGGACGTTAACACACCAACACCAGTAATGCAAGGACAAATACACACACACACATGTGCGTGTGTGTATATGTATGTATATATATATATATATATATATATATATATATATATATATATATACACGGCAGGCTTCTTTCAGTTTCTCTCTACCAAATCCACTTGCAAGGCTTTGGTCGGCCCGTGGCTACAGTAGAAGACACTTGCCTAAGATGCCATGCAGTAGGACTGAACCTGGTTAGAAAGCGAGCTTCTTACAACACAGCCACGCCAGCGCCTATTTATATGTTTCTTCATTTCCTTCAAATTGTTGATTATATTATTTTCTATGTGTTTATATGTTGCTGTCGTTATAGAGACACAAATTTTACTGACCTATCTGGATCAACAGTAGTCAAGAATAGACATATGGGTGGGGGTGATTCTTGCTCGTAAGCCTTCAGCATGAAAGAGATTTAATACACAATATTTAGTTGGTCGATATAATCAATCTTAGATTCATTAGATCATTAGGGACAAGAAAAAAGTACCATATTTATAAATTGTTAATGTGTGTTTTGTATGCATTGGTTTGTGCACTTCTGCACACCGATCGTGGAGGATTACAAAAGGATAACGGATATTAATTCAGTTTTAAATACACACACACACACGCGCACGCACACGCACACACACACACACACATACACACACACACCACAGGGGATAAAGTAATAAAACACGTTAAGTACAATAGCGCTTAAGAGGAGTGTGTTAATAAGCTGAAGAGACTAACTGTACTATACACAAACCCGGCGGGTATATGACCTTATTGTGATACATTTTTAGCTCCATTCATATTTGTAATATAAACAATAAAGAGTGAAGGAAGTAGAAAAATAGAGACAGACAGACAGACAGACAAACAGAGCCTAAATCATTTATGGAGCGTGACTGAAATTCGGGTTATTAGGCAGAGATTTAACTGATCTTAATTTCGGCAAACTTTTTCACCTGCCTTTGAGATGGCTAAGAGGTACTGGTAATAACCTCGTCTTTTGAAGCATTCGGTGATAAACAGTCTACCAATACAACTGATTCATAGAAATACCAGTATACTTCTAATTTCATCCGTGAAAGACTTGAATTTTCTTTTTAAACCAGTAATGCACAAAAAAAAAAAAAAATACACATCAGTCATAAAATTGTCTCAAATGTTCACATCAGTGAGCTGTATTTCTCCATAGTTCATATTTACAACTAGGAGAACTGAACCCAAACAACTTAATTATGTCTTTAACAAGGGAAAATATGAGTGATGATGATAGGATATGAATCATTCATGCTAACAACTCTTGCTTCCTCTCCGTCCACGTACTTTTTTATGCAGGCGTCGACTTTCAGATGTTCAACTAAACATCATACTATATTGATCTTACAAGTATCGGTGAGTCTACTCCTTCCTACATCCTTAAGAAAAAAAAAACTCTCTGGAAGACATACTGGCTCCAACAAAAGAATACTTACCATCGATTACTATATCACATTGATTATGTATAGTCTTTTCTTTATACTCATAGATTAGAAATATTTCACAAAGCAGAACAGTTCAGAATCAATCACCAAAAGAGACAGCTAACGTCATCGACAATCAAGGGAGATATTTTAAGAAAAGTGTATTTTAATATCTTGCATTTATGAAAACACACACACACAGTAGATTGTTTCAGACTCATATTTCCTGAAATCTAGGTTTAAAGACTTGAGACTCCACCACTCCACTTGAACAATAACTTGTATAACTGATTTGTAAGACGTCGTTTACCAATACTCACCAAATTCTCAGACGTGTTTTCTCCTTACGCTACATCTTCTAATGTTAATTTAGTGGTTTCTTCATCTCCGATCTTGCTGATTTCGGACTACCTCCACACCTATCCACCTGTCTCCATCCCCTCTTCAATCCTGTTGTATCCATCATCCCAAAGAATTGTACTAACTACTACGTTAAGTCCTCCTTCACCAAAATGTTAATCCTCTAGAATTTTCCGTTCATGTTTTTTCCTAAAGCCGTCAAACTTGCAATTATTTAAAAAAAGAACATTTTCTCCAAACTGCCTAGTCTTGGAGGATATGCAAAGGAAATGGCATAGCACCTTTCTCCAGACTCACTTTCGAATCGTTAGTTAAAACCTCGTTTCTTCCAACATAGTATCACTTCTGAGAATGTCATACGTTCATATCTTCAAATACAGTTATTCCTTTTAATAAAAATATAACAAGTTTCATATTTAACGTTTAGATATGCATCGGGCACTCCGTTGGTTACGACGACGAGTGTTCCAGTTGATCAGATCAATAGGACAGCCTGTTCGTAAAATTAACGTGCATGCGGCTGAGCATTCCACAGACACGAGTACTTTTAACACAGTTTTCAGGGATATTCAGCATGACACAGAATGTGACAAGGCTGGCCCTTTGAAATACAGTTGCTACATATTTTCACCAACTGAATGTACTGGAGCAACGTAAAATAAAGTGTCTTACTCAAGGACACACCACACCACCATGTATCGAACTCGCGACCAAACAATCTTGAACCAAATATCCTAATCACTTAGCCATACGCCCCCACCAGAAATGTATCTATTTCTAGTAGAATGTCTGGCAAGTAGAAATTTTTTTTAAAAATGCATTAACGATGAAGCGGAGGACAATTGTAACACTTCCGAGAAAAAACATTAAGCTCACAATTTCACATCCCACAATTCCTTTTAAAATAAAATAAAATAAAACATGATTATTGTTAAGAATTTATCTTTTTTTAAATGAGTGTCTGTGAAGGAAGTATTTCCGAAATTCTCAGAAAGAAACTCTAAATATAAGGTCGGAGACAGGGGTGATTTTTTAGGATCACCATTGAAATGGTCATCCATGTGTTAATATCATCTCTTCTTTGTCATTATATTAATATTAGGTTATTTAAGCCACTCCAGTAGCAGAAAGTTTCTTTTGCAATTTAGCAGAAGCCAAAGCAATCGCAAGTTGAAAAGATTCTGATTAAGCGGCTAATTAAGTTAATTAGACTGAGATAATTAGCATCTGTGAAAATACACACTCACTACCAACAACAGATGAGCTAACACAGGAGATTCTACGTGCAAGAAATCGTAGCGAAATTCTTTGAAATTTCACTGTAACGTCTCAGTAATGGGACACAATGTTCGGTGTAGAGTCTTTGGTCACGAGGCTGGAATGCCTTAACTCGTATGTGCATGAGCAATCAAAGCAGAGTTAGTAATACGTTATGTCTGAAATATATACTGGGATGTTCCCGGTTGGAATGGCTTTCGGCATAGATTTGTCAAATCAGAGTTGACTTGCGTCTAAACAATGACAATAGCATACATACGCACACAAAAGATATTTGCCAACAAGGTCATTGTATCAAACTTCCAGTGAAGCTTTCAACACATCTCTAAGTGATGTGTTAACCAAGTATAATACTAAGTCAATATACAGATAGTAGAAAGCAGAAATACAGCACTAACCGAGAAAAACGAAACCAACGTGTCTTTTTTGTAATTATAAATTTAAAATATAATAAAATATAGTTACTTTCATTGCTTTCACTATCGAACGTTCTAGAGCCGATTTTCTATTGGTGACCCAATGTCAATCTGCGAAATCATAAATTTTTAAATACACCGGTCTTCATCTTGCTCTACATTTCCACCATCTCTCCCACTGTATGTGTGCGTGTGTGAGCGTGTGTGTGTGTGAGAGAGAGAGAGAGAGAGAAAGGTTGGGATAAAATTTAAGCATCTATATTTGGCTAACTCTGACCTGTTGCTCATACATCATTGGCCTGTCAGAAAATGAAAATGAAGCTCAATCGATACAGTAACTATATATATATACATATATATATATATATATATATATACATACATATAAATGGATATTTGGACGCGTGTATATCTCTTGTATATCTAAGTTTCTGTCCAACTACAGAAGCAGCAGGATACACAATTATATTCCCATACACACGTATACGCATTATGCATTGCGCGCGCGCGCGTGTGCGTGCGTGTGTGTGTGAATGTAATTAGCAATGTATGAATGTTTATATTCTTTACTTTCAAAATCCACTAATTGAGTAGTTTGAAGCTCGAGAGACATTTCACAGACGTCTATAATTACCCACCACCCACACGAACCAATCATAGTCTATGAGTCGCTTGAAACAGCGGTTAAATCTCACTCAGATCACACCCTGCAGACTTCAAAACAAAGGGTAAGATACATTGGATAATGCAGTCATGGCGCAGGCGTGGCTGTGTGGTAAGAAGCTTGCTTCCCAATCATATGATTCTGGGTTCATTGCCACTGCGTGTCACCTTGGGAAAGTGTCTTATATAGCCTCGGGTCGGCCAAAGCCCTGAGTGAATCTGATCGAAGAAAACTGAAAGAACTGTGTGTGTGTGTGTGTGTGTGTGTGTGTGTGTGTGTGTGTGTGTGTGTGTGTGTGTGTGTGTGTGTGTGTGTTTGACGCCCACCATCGCTTGACAACTGGTGTTGGTGTGTTTACATCCCCGTAAGTTAGCTGTTCGGCAAAAGGACTGATAAAGTACTAGGCTGAAAAAATTTTAATCCCGGGATACTAAAATAAAAACCCTTTTTAGATTGACTAAAAAACCCTTCAAGACGGTGCCCCAGCATGGCTGCAGTCAAATGACTGAAGGAAGTAAAAGATAAAAGGAAAGATGGTCGAGGCTAGAGTGTCTTTGATCATCGTAGGTCAGAACGGAACACATGTATGGATACCTTGGTTAATAAATTTCGGGATAGACTACATTCGAAAAAAAAAAGAGAAAAGGAAAAGACAAGTGACGGTATGATATCCTATTATATCTGAGACGTCTTATACAGAAGGTCTCTTCAATCAGAATCTTGAGCAATAACAGTACATCTCTTACTTGTAATGCTAACCCACTTTGAAGTGTTCTTCATTCATTGTATAAATAAATATAACGCACCCTTGGAGTTCACATGTATGCGTACGTCTTTTACTATCACTATTAATTCAAAAGTACGCTGGACAGTTATTCAATTGATTTAAAACCAAAGCGAAACAAGTGTAGGACTAGCAACAACAACTACTACTACTGCTGCTGCAACAACAACAGCAATAGCTGTACTTGTGGTATTGATAAATCTTAGTTTGGCAACATGACATGGCAAACAAAATATATGGATATAGGCATATCTAGGTTTATGTATGATAAATAAATATAAATATATCGATGTTTACTCGAAAGCCGTCACTTAACTTTTCTTCCATCGTGTTAAAGCAATTAAACTTTCTACTATTACTGCTACTACTACAAGATTCGTGGTAGCTCTTCCTATCCCATTTTCTCGAAAAAATACAAAGACTGGCAGTTCTACGCACATGCATACACACACATACAGCTGCTGTTATCATTTGTATGTTTCTCTGCTGAAGATTATCATCATCGAAAGTCTGAGAAACTGCCCGAAAACGTAGAATTTTTCACTTTAAGAAACAAATATTCCTGTAACGTGGAATTTTTCAGAAATGTAATTCTTCCACAAACGTGAGGCATACCAATATTAGAATAATAGTCCAGTATTACACACACACACACACACACTTATATATAAACAATATATATATATATATAAAACGTAATCAGTATTGTAAGCGTTATAAAACGCACACGTATTTCAGTAAACTGATTGACCTTATTATGCAATGCAATTGACCAGATAGTGCATTACAGTCAACTCACTTCTCTGGAATTCTCTTCGAAAAATACAAAGCTTAGTGTGATGCGTGCACTAATATATTCCAGCTCTGCAAATTATGTCCAGTGCCACTGGTATGGCAGAATAGAAGGTGAAAGAGTGTGAAGTAGTCGGGTGGTGTTAATAAAAGACAGATGGTGGGTGAGAGGAGGGTAGAGGTGGCTACGCCTCCTTTCCTTATATATTTGCTGAAAGACAAGGTAGATGTGTCTGTGTACGACTATGTGTCTGTGCACACACGTGGATACATCGGAGCACGTCTGTGCGTATGCATGCGAATGACTGTACGAGTGGATCCAGAGTAGATCACACACGTGCGGGAAGATGTGTGTGCGTGGATATGTGTAGGGAATGTGCGATAGACAGTCCGCTGCTGCGCTGGAATAACAAATCTGCTTATAAACCTACCATCTCAGGCAAACATCTTCCGAAGCAGAAGATATTTCAACCTCCCGGTAATGTTGTAAAACATGAATGTAAATCTGAATATTAGAAAGCCTGGCTGTGAGTGTAATAAGAATGTAATCAGATTTTTCTAAGCTACTGAAGAGAGCCTCCTGTCAGGCGGTTTCACAGTTTGTTGATAGTTCCTTAGAGAAGGCGTACCAAACCCCCTTGCACAATCAAAATCATAAAGAAACTTATGTAAAGCAGTCCAAGATTTGGATAGCACATTAGTGGATAGCCTAATTTACATATTTGTGTCTTCGATGACTCCTCATTAATTAAACAATATCTATTTAATGAACTACATAACGTAAATCAGAAGAGCTGGAATGAATGTAAGTATTAACAAAGCTTGCTGTGGGTATAAGTGTATATACACACTCTTTCAGTGTGTATATGCTGCTGATGTACAGAGAAAACTGAGGAGTTATGGCTGCCTTATATAGCAGCTGCCCTACGCTATTGATCGGGGAAAGAAACCGGGTACTTCTCCTTTGAAAAACGGTTAATACATCATGAGACGGGCTGTCACGAGACTCCATATTTTTTTTCTTTTCTCGCACATAAATAAGACTGAGTGTGTATACACTCTTATCACAACCACAGTGAGGCTTTCTAACGCTTCAGTATGAAAGAGGGTTGCTGTAGATTCACTACACGGTTTAAGTGTATTATTATCTAATGTAAGCATGTATATTTATTTACAACTTCTCCCTGTCGCTCTCATGAGTGGTGGGATGAGAGAAATTTATTGTGCGTATGTGTGCGTTATGTGTGTGCTAAAAATAAAACGAAAGTAAATAAATATGGATTTTTTTTTTATATATGGAAGGATTATCAGATGAAAGCAAAGAGTGAGTATATTTATAACGAAGGTCCGATTAACGACAGATTAACATAATCGAATCAACCTTGCAGCAAAATAATTTTTGTCCGGAAATAATTTTTAAAACTTTATACTTTGTGAATGGTGAGAAGTATGTTAGAAATTAGGTTAGAATGTTATACAGGTCATTGGTAGAGATAGAGAGAGTGGAGGAAAAATAAGAGTGACAGAAAAAGAGGCAGAGAGGAAGAGAAAAAAAGTTGGTGAGAAAGAAAACTGGAACGAAAGAGAAAGCCAGTGAACGGTCAGATTACAGCTCACACACACACGCACACACACACACACACACACACACACACACACATGTATATGTATAAAGGGAAATATTTAAGTGTGTTCTTAAATTTCACAATTGCAAACAAAATTATAAAATCACAAAATGACTGAGAACTGAAAGTAGAGTCATCAAATAACAAAATCGATGTAATTAGACACTTGTTGGATTCCTTCCTTCTGAGAATAGGCTTTTGCGCCTGAAATATAAACATTTTTGCAAAGGGTTCCTTTATTTTCCTTTTCTGCCTCCTTACTACAATGCTTCAAGCGAACTACAACTCTCTTATACACATGTATGTATGTATGTATTATGTATGTATGTATGTATGTATGCGCGATTGCAAACTAACAATAATCACACCTCGGATAATCCTCCTTGACTAGGGTACTGACTAAGGTTGACAGTGTCTTTAAAGTTTCGGCTTCGTGACTACTTGTAAAAATTTGTATTCTATTAAAGAATATTGGATAATAATTCACTTTAATTTTAAAATTCTTTTGATATTCTTTTACTCTTTTACTCTTTTACTTGTTTCAGTCATTTGACTGCGGCCATGCTGGAACACCGCCTTTAATCGAGCAACTCGACCCCGGGACTTATTCTTTTTTTTGTAAGCCCAGTACTTATTCTATCGGTCTCTTTTGCCGAACCGCTAAGTAACGGGGACATAAACACACCAGCATCGGTTGTCAAGCAATGCTAGGGGGACAAACACACTCACACAAACACACACACACGCATATATATATATACATATATACGACGGGCTTCTTTCAGTTTCCGTCTACCAAATCCACTCACAAGGCTTTGGTCGGCCCGAGGCTATAGTATAAGACACTTGCCCAAGGTGCCACGCAGTGAGACTGAACCCGGAACCATGTGGTTGGTAAACAAGCTACTTACCACACAGCCACTCCTGTGCCTATATATATATATATATATATATATATATATATATATATATATATATAACTTCACATGAAAACAAACATTAATATAATTATGTGTATGTATTTATGTATGTATGTATGTATGTATGTATGTAAGAGAGAGGGAGAAAGAGGGAGCTAGGGAAAGAAGTAGGCTTCCAAGGTACACCAAGCGGATGCACTAGAATATGTCAGCAGTGATGTTTCTGGTTCCTTCAGCGCGTTTCAAGACTGTCATCTTGAAATTCCCTCACCCTGTTGACACAGCTGGTGTTGATGAAGACGCAGCTTGCATCCGAGGATATGTATGTATGTATGTATGTATGCATGTATGTATGTATGTATGCATGTGTGTGTGTATGTATGTGTGTATATATGTGTGCATATACATAAGTATACTTAATTATATATAAATGTGCAAACCCCATCAGTTTTTCAGTCAAGTTTCCTGAAGATCCTGAAGAGTCCGATTCAACCAAAATGATATAATATAAATTATATATGTAAATGCATATTTACAGACAGACAGATAGATACATAGATATACAACAGGCTTCTCTCAGTTTCCGTCTACCAAATCCATTCACACGGCTTTGGTCGACCCAAGGCTATAGTAGAAGACACTGGCCAAAGGTGTCACTCATAGATATACACGTAAGTATATACATGTAAGTATATATGTATGCATATACACACGCACACACTTAATCAAATGTCTTCTTAAATTTCAGAAACAAAATCATATCACAAAAATGACTGAATACTGAAAGTAGAGTCGTTATTTCTCATGTTATTAAAACGACTGTTACCAAAGTGTTTCGTCATCATACACTTTTCAAACCGGAAGGATCTGTGAGCGAGCGAGCGAGTGAGAGAGAGAGGGGGGAGAAAGAAAGAAAGAAAGAAAGAAAGAAAGAAAGAAAGGGGTGAGAGAGAGACTAGCACGGGTGGGAAAGTGAAGGCGGGTGAGGGAGATCGAGGAGAGAGAATGAGGAAAAAATAAGGAGAACAGGTAGCAGCACACCTGTGAAGTCCTTTCGCAAGGTGATATTAGATGGGAGTGCCACACTCACACTGTTTCTTCTAGTTCTTCAGTGAAGAGTTTATATATATATATATATATATATATATATATATATATAATGTTTCAAAGTTTCACATAGAACAAAATCCCGATAAAGATAGCGACTATCAGATCTTAGCGCGTTTCGTCAAACTCTCGTATCATTTAAAGCCCCGTAATTAGACAATTTCCTCTCAAGAGGTTTATGTAACTTTGCCTGAAGTTAACGCTGAAGCACTTAAAAGATATCTAGACGCATTTTTCTCCAACATAGCAGATCAGCTACCTGTAAAATGTCACAACCAGAGTAGAAGAGCCCCCACCACCACCACTTCGGCATGCCACCAGTGAGAGGTATCATGTAAAGTACATTGATATACAAAAGAATGAAGAAATAAATACATCAAATAAATACATCAGATACACAGAGAGACGACACTAAATACACAGCACGTTCAACTATGTATGCAATGCTCCATCACTGAGTACAATGTACTCGCAAAAACAAAGTGAAGAGCACACACATATTATATATATATATTATATATATATATATATATATATATTACAGTGAGAGAAAGGGAGATGTAAGAAAAGGTAAGCAAATAAATAGATACCTAGATAGACAGTCAGGCAGACAGACAGATATGGTTACATAAGTTATTCTACAGTAAATGATATATTCTTTCTATTCTAGGTACAAGGCCCGAAATTTTGAGGGAGGGGGGCAGTCGATGACATCGACCCAGTACGCAACTGGTACTTACTTAATCGACCCCGAAAGGAAGAAAGGCAAAGTCGACCTCGGCGGAATTTGAACTCAGAACGTAACGGCAGACGACATACCTATTATTTCTTTACTACCCTCAAGGGGCTAAACACAGAAGGGACAAACAAGGACAGACGAACGGATTAAGTCGATTACATCGTCCCCAGTGCGTAACTGGTACTTATTTAATCGACCCCGAAAGGATGGAAGGCAAAGTCGACCTCGGCGGAATTTGAACTCAGAACGTAGCGGAAGACGAAATACCGCTAAGCATTTCGCCCGAGATGCTAACGATTCTGCCAGCCTCCAAATTTACAGTAAATGATATATTGGACAGAAATGGTTTGGTAAGAAACACTGCGATTATTTTGCGAACGACACATGATATACTGAAACTACATATGAACAAACAGTTTCTCTGTGTTTGTTCTGTATCTCTCATTCCTTCTCTTGCTCTTTTTTCCCTTTCCTCCTCTTTCTCATTTGTGAAACCATACTGTGTAACAGATGGTAAAGCTAGGAGCTTCAAAATTACACTTGTTGAGTAGTAACATTACTGAACAAAAGGAAACATTTTTATAACAAATACACGGGCATAAATATATATACATACACACACGCACGTACTATTTCTGTTTTGCTGCTAGAACTATCAACGTTCCAACATGCAACTAATAAATGCATGTTGCAAGCAAGCACAACCGGAAGCAGTAAGGTAACTTGTTATTTCAATACCGGAAGTTGACTGCATTCCATTAAATAGCAAGTTGCAATGTAATTATCATTTTCAAATTACTTGGCTTTGAAATAGTTAATTGTTTATTCGGAAATACACATTTCAGAGTTCAAATCCTTACCGTTTTCTACCGAAATAATAGCAATAGATTTTTTAAAGGCTTTTTTATTTACCATCAAGTACTGAGGTCGGAATAATGCCCTAAGATACCCTGATATGCTACTAACTTTTATAAATATAATCTGAGGCTTTAGAAAATCCATATTAATGTTTGAGCGTCTTGAAAAATATATCATTCATAATATTTTTATGCAAAGATGGGATTCATGAAAGGAAATCAGCAAAAGTTTTCAGAATCATTTTCCTAGATTTTTACCAGTTTCTAATATTCCATGCGAAGTGTACCGGTAATTTATACGTGATCTCCAGCGTGTCACCAATTTAAACAGATTGAGAAACAATGTTCAACACGAAAATAGTAGTTACTGGTCCCCAGGTGCTTCTGAGAGTTATAGTTTCAATTATATATTCTGAGGAGCAGCAGCTGTCACTTTCTGACCGAGTTTACCTTCCTCGCCTGCGGTGTAGCAACCACCAGGATTCACAGAAGCGTGGAAGTTTCTAAGCAGTCATTCGACCTGCTAAAAATAACATTCAAGTCTCCCTCCACCTGCAACCCAGTCTTAAGAATAACAAAATGCTTACTGGAGTATCTACTCATTAAAAAAAAAATGAAATGGTCCCAGCTGGAACGTTTTTGGTCGTAGACCGGGACGATTAGCGATGATCAGTGCTAAATAACAACGAAGGACATAGAGAAACAGAGTGATCAGTGAAGTGTGTACAATAAACACAGGCTGAAACACTTTACAACAGGAAATTAATTATTGCATATCGCCGACTATCTCGATCGACCTGCTAGAAATAGCAGCCGAAGCTCTCTCAAACGACATCCTGCTGTCTTAAAAAGACACGGAGGATAACGTGGGCCTGGGTACCTTACACACAGAAAAAAGATGGAATGACTACGACTGGAATACTTTTGAGTATAGGTCTACTGGATCGAGTTAAACTGGTGGTAAATAGCAAGAACAAGCACTACATGTTCGAATGCGCAGTATCAAACTCAACTAGACGAAGATCTGGCAAATCTGGAATTGTGTATCACGTCGTTTGGCGAACTACTTCCGGCATACAAGTCGAACTTTCCAGACCAAAATTTGCAGCCAGAAAAAGTAGGTCTACTTATACACTAAAGCAACTTTGGAAAACCATAAATTCGGTGAAATGCAGCAAGATTTGGAATGACAGTAAAGATGTTTGAATGTTTACATTCTGTACTATATCGAATTGTATGAAGGAAATAGCGACAAGTAGCCATTGCTTAGTCCAGCGTCGGTTTTGCTTCAGCAGAATAATATCAGATGCGCTGGAAATATGACTGTTCAGTTTTTTTTCTTTTTGTTTAATGTCCTCCGTCTAAGACTATTATATATGGCATTCACCCGTTTTAAACTATGATAGCGTGTACTTTGAGGGAAAGTTGTCTTTTATTTGTATGAGACATTATATAAGTCCCCGTCATTTGCTCAATACGAAAATAGCTTTCTCTTCGGCTAATAAATAGCTATATAAATCATAAGGGAAATAAATAGCTATATAAACGATAAAGCAAATAAATGGATATTTATATATAAAGCAGAAGGCAAATAGGCAGACAGTGACAGTCCTGGTCCAGAACATCAAACTATTTATATAGCAAATTGTAGGCTAAAACAAACTTTTCAAATAGTCATTATCGAATATCTTATCCTTTAGCATATATATATATAAATATATATATACATATATATATATATATATATGACAATACTCGAACGTTGATAATGGCTTTCCCAATAAATAATGAAAAGGCTACACTGACATCTACACACATGTGTATCTGTTCAATAATGTGCGAATGGGCAAGCAATGCCGTGTATGTGTGAGATGTAGAGAGAAAGAGAATGCATGCGAGGTTGCAGTTTAGCGATTTAAAATAACAACTATTGATTTCTCCTTTCAGAACTCGAATAAAATACTTCGCTAATGTAGTCGGAGAAAATTATATCTCACAACTTCAGCTCATAAACGTTATGGCCGACGAAAATTGCTAATTTATTTCTTGATCAACAAAATTGTTTAAAGGAATTCTTCTCAAATTTACGGAATAAGATGAAAACTCTAAAATTATTCTTAAGATGTTTAGTGGCTATAAACCAATTCAACATCTTTTGTCTATTTTAATAACGCACACACATACACACACATACATATATACGTATACATATACGACGGTCTTCTTCCAGTTTCCGTCTACCAATATATATATAAAATCAAAATAAGCAACAAGGATATCCAGATGTAATGCAGTACGATCGTTTCATGCGACTCCATTTTTATATATATGTATATATATACACAGACAGACAGACAGACATAAATGCATACATACATATATATTATATATATATATATATATATATATATATATATATACACAGACAGACAGACAGACATAAATGCATACATACATATATATATATATATATACATATATGTATATATATCGTAATGTATGAATTGTAAAATATATAAAAATACACTTTTAATGAGGCAAACATTATCTGATATAGAACTCAGTATGTTGATTAGAGTGGCTATCTATAATTATTATGTGAAACGTTGACAGTCTACTTTGAGCTTCGCCTCCGGCTATTTGGGAACAGGCCAAAGGTGAAGTTCAGAGAAGATTGTCAGCTTTTTATATAATATAATACGCAATAGTATCCATATAGTTTTTTTTTTCATCAAAATTCCACCTAAAAAATTATTGGTTAAACCTAGTACGTGATCTTAAACGTTTGCCCAAGACACCACAAAAAGTGATCAAATTCGGAGTGTGGTTATCAAACGAATTTTTTGATTAAGCAAACTTAATTGATGTATTTTGAAAGTTTTCCTTGTAAAACACACAAATTGACAATTTTTACTGACGAATCAAACAGAAAAATTTATGTAATATTTTAAAATTCAATTTCTATTTTTAAATTTCTGAATAATGATTATTTTCAGCTACTAAAAGATCATATTGCATCCCACCTTCCTACGATTTGACTCTACGTTACTTACCCGCTACTAATACAATGGTTTAGTAGAGACTTGGTATCAAATTCTGACCTCATGAGTCACGAGGTTTATTTCCATTGTGATATTAACCAATTTAAAGGCGGTGAACTGGTGGAATCGTTAATACGCCGGACAAAATGCTTAACAACATTTAGTCTGTCTTTACGTTCTGAGTTAAAATTCTGCTGAGGTCGACTTTGCCTTTCATTCTCTCACTATAAGTACCAGTTGAACACTGGGGTCGATGTAATCGACTTACCCCTTCCCCGAAATTGCTGGCCTTGTGCCAAAATTTGAAATCGAAAGCGGTGAGCTGATAACATCGTTATCAAGCTGGACAGTGGGCATATCTTCCGATTTTACATTCCAAGATCAACTTTTCATTTCATCCTTCATCCTTTCAAGGTCAATAAAGTAAAGCACCATTTGAGCATTGGGGTCGATAAAATCAACTATCTTCCTCTCACACAATTTTGCGTCTTGTGCTCGAAAGCAGAAAAGATATTAACCAATTTATTTGAGAATTTTCTTTAACATGAAGAAATAATTTCTCGTTGGCTGCAGTGCAACGGCCATATTACTTCGGATCGGCAGAATCTAGACAGGACGAGCAAAATATATTTACGTGCTGAGTTCAAATTCCTCTGAGGTTAACTTAACCTTTCTTCCTTTTGGGAGCGAAATCGATAAAATATAATGCCATTTAAAGTACAAATAAAGCACCAATAAGTTGGGGTCGGTTTGTTCTACTCCATGATTCATTCAAATTTTAGGTCTTCTACCAATGTTAAAAATCAATATTACTCTTGAAATTTCTCATCAGAAAAGATTCAATAACATCATGTTATAAAATTAAAAATGGAGTTTCAATATTAAAATAGTAAAGACTGGTGATTCAGCGAGGAAGCGAAAGGCGGATGATTAAATACCAGATTTCCTAAGTTAAAATATCGTTGGGATCGACTTCATCCGAGCTTCATAAATTATTTCCTGGCAAATACAGGAGCATGGGACAATATGCAATTAAATGTTCACCATTCTAAAAAAAAAGAATTAGCCATATTTTTAGTTGAAAGAAATCGATATGAATTTATTTCGTTGAAATCAATTCATTTTCTTTATAGCTCAAATACTCTTGTGGAAGGCATGACTAACACACATCTTCTTATCCTTCATCTAAAAAGTTATGACCTCGTATATAAGAAATTATTGAAGTGAATAGAACAAGAAATGGGAAATAAACGCCTGGCAATAAAATGAACGATATATCACACAGTATTTATATCCGAATTTATTGAAATGTCTGTCATTGCTATTGCGTTTTGTTTATTACATACATACTTTCAGACTATAAATTGTATAATTTATAGCAAGTGTTAAAGTGTTAATTGACTTTAGTACTTCTGTAGTACAATATTTTATCGACCCTGTAAGGATAAAAGTTAAAGTTGACCTCGACGGCATATGATGCCAGAAGGTAGAGTGACGTAACTTACAGTATTTACTCGTGTATAAATCGCATCCCTAATTTAATATTAAATCTTGTTACAATTTTTTTTTATTTTCAGTTTTAGCTTTGCCCTGTGTATAAGTCGCATCCCAGTTTTTCAGTTAAAATCAAACATAAAATAATGCTAATGCGGCTTATACATGAGTAAATACGATAATATTGGTTTCAAATTTTGACACAAGGCCGGCAGGTTTGGGGGAGAGTTAAGCCGATTGCATCGATCCCAGCACTCAGTTGCTACTTATTTTATCGACCTCGGAGAAATTTGAACCCAAAACGTGAAGACGGACGAAATGAAGTTATTTTCCTGGCGTGCTAACGATTCTGCCAGCTTGCCGCCTTAGTAAGTACGGTAATAGGAGGCGCAATGGCCCAGTGGTTAGGGCAGCGGACTCGCGGTCATAGGATCGCGGTTTCGATTCCCAGACCGGGCGTTGTGAGTGTTTATTGAGCGAAAACACCTAAAAGCTCCACGAGGCTCCGACAGTGGATGGTGGTGATCCCTGCTGTACTCTTTCACCACAACTTTCTCTCACTCTTACTTCCTGTTTCTGTTGTACCTGTATTTCAAGGGGCCGGCCTTGTCACTCTCTGTGTCACGCTGAATATCCCCGAGAACTACGTTAAGAGTGCACGTGTCTGTGGAGTGCTCAGCCACTTACACGTTAATTTCACGAGCAGGCTGTTCCGTTGATTCGGATCAACCGGAAACCTCATCGTTGTAACCGACGGAGTGCTTCCAGATCATTCTTAGAGAGATAAATCATCGTGGTTCGAAAACAGAGGAGAACCCCAAAATTGATTAAAAGAAATATTGATTTGCAATACAAGAACCAAGGTACATATTTTGGGTGGGTTGAGAATAGACATGAGTATTGTTGATTTTTAAAAATACATCTGTTTCTGACTGGTATTTTATCAACAACCTGAAGGTGAAGTTGGCTTCGATAGGATTTGAACTCAGAACTTAAAATGACATAACGAAATTCCACAAAGCATTTTGTGTGTTACCTTACCATATCTTACCAATTCTTGACGATGATGGAAGAAGAAGAAAAAGAAGAAACGGTCTGTTCTTCTGACAAAATCTATTTCAAATAAGAAATAGCCTACAGTATTTTTGATGAAAAAAAAATTTATAGACAGTTGTTACGCCAGAAAGTACAGTTACTATTAGATCTTAATTACTGATTCGATGGCGTATGTGTAATTATTGGTGCCCTCTGCGTAAGCTACTAAACATTTAGATAGTAGTAACCTTGAAAAGTTTACATTCCCGAGCAGAGAAATGAGACACTAATTCCATGTTGTGCTAATTCAGTGATTTATTACATGGACACAGACTGAGACATTCTTGGAGAGAGGATCTACCGATTAACTTAACCTGGCCTGAACGCTTCCAACAGAGTAAATTCCGCGAAAAACTCAAAAGGTTCCCGAAGCGGCTGTTTAAAACCGAGTGATAAATTTATCACGCAAGCAAAAAGCAGGAAGAAATACAAGGAGTATAAGTTCGCCCAAACAACAGCCCGAAATTGGTACTTTTCTTATCGACACTGGAAGAGTGAAAGGGATTGTTAGCTTCGACATAATTTGAACAGAGAGCGGATAATCTATAAAAAAAAAACCTCAACAAATATCGCGGGGTTTTCTACCTACCGCTCTAAAGTCTCTGCCAGTTCGCCCTTTATGAATCTGGATCAGTATTTATTTATTTATTTATTTATTCATTTTTTCGTGTGTTCCCTATCATTTCACCAGTTCACCATCCAATTATTACTCCACAAAATATAATCTTGTACACAATTATGTAACTCTGCCAGGATCGGTCCCAAAAAGAGGAGGGTTGGGCGTTAGGCCAGCGACCCAACCCCGTAAAAAAACCTCAGTGCTACAGAAACATCAGAAACAAACCAACATGTTCAAACTGACCGCGGAGGAGGCGACCACCTTACTATGACGGTGTTGGATCAAAGCGGTCAGGATATCCAACACCCGTCATGGAATGAAGCTGATATCGCTGCGGCCAACCGACCTCGTTGGAGAAGCCTTACCGCCAAATGCGCCATACGGCGCAGAAGAACCTAAGACTAAGATACAACTATGCATTACATAATATTTACAGCCCCACCTTATATTAATTTATCATAAGCAACCTTTAATTCAGCATTAAAGGAAATATATCAAACAAAAACCATGTCAATAATATTAAAGAATTATTTAATCCAATGGTTATCAAACGGGATCCATAAGACCCTTAAAAGGTCCATAGGGCCATTAAAGGTCCATATAAGAATGTTAAAATGTATGTGCAATATTTCGGTTAAACTTCTATAATACTTAAAATATTTCAACAATTTTTTATACAATTCCTAATAATATTTAATTATAAAAATACATGATTTTTTAAACATCGAATAGCTAAGTAGAGTAAAATAAGAATCAAAAAATGGTTGAAAACCACATTTAACCGAAAAACTAGTTTCTCGGATTTTCGGGTTAAAACCTGCGAATCCAAGGAATGAAAAGTTGAACTCGACGTATGTAGGATTCGAACTTAAAATGTAGAATGATGAAATTAAATATCGCAATGCGATTTTGGATTGTTTTTTCTAGTAGTTTTGGCGTATCCTGTGTGAAAAATATCGTGTAAAATGATTGGATAACATAGAACAAACTATCATTAGTTATTAATTTAATTTCAAGCTCAAATCCTGTCGTCGTCGACTTTGCCTTCCAGCCTTTCGGGGTCGATAAATTATGTACCAGTACTGGAGTCAATCTAATCGACTGGACCCCTCTCCGAAAATTTCTGGCCTTGTGCCTAGAGTAGAAAAGAATATAAAGTACCGGTCAAATACTGAAGTCATTATAATCGATTCCAACAGTTTTCAGCAATATTTGTAGCTAAAAATAAATTTCGTACTACACTGTCAATTGGAGAATAATATACCGGTGAACCACTCTGAAACTATACTCAGAATTAAGTTGCTTATTATACTTTCGTTACTTATAATACTGAAGTGGGTGTAATTGATTATAATACTGAAGTGGATGTAATTGATTGTACCCTTCTCCAAAAGTTCTGGCCTTTTGCCAATCTAAGAAATCAGTTTCATTTAATTTAACGTTACATTAGTAAAATGATGGATATACTTGGGTCATTTTAGTAGGTAACTTAATTCTGAGTAAAGTTTTAGGATGGCTCACATACGTATTATTCTCAATTGACACTTTTGCACGAAATTTGTTTTTAAGTATAAAACTTTCCGAAAACCGTTAATCACAACGACAAGTGTTTGGGAAACAACAAAAGCCCTCCACACACCGTGTAAACACTCGAGTTACGTTTTGATGGTTGGGATTACTTCAAAATTGAAGTATTTTCAAAAGCCTCGCGTACCACAATATTGAAAAATACTACAGTTTGTTTCTATTTTACAAATTTATCCAAAGCCCCAGTGAAAGTAGATGAGTTATAAGGATGTACGAGTAAACTCTATTTAGTCTTCTCGTTAATAAATATAGGAGAGTACCAAAAAATTTCACTGACATTTAGTGGAAAGAAGCTGGAGTGGAGGCTGGTATTTGTTGGTGGACCGCTGTCGTAAGGTGTTTTATGCTAAGTACTTATCGATTCTGTCAATTCTTCGTCTCCTGCTATCTCAATTATGAAACCGAGACAGCGAAAATACGCAAATAATTCCTTTTTCTCTTCAGAAGATCAACATATCAATTAATTTGTAATTTAAACATCCATAAGAAAGTATTGTGTCTCAGAGTAGAATGTTACAAAATTATGATTGTGTGAGCATCAGCTCTATCTTCGCTCGGCATCAGCTGTCATCGTTATTGACAACGAAGATGAGGGTGATGGAAGTGGTTAATGAGGAGTGATGATAATTTGAAAATATAGGTTAAAAATAATTGTAATAAAAAAATTTTTTAAATGATTGATTGGAAAAAATTTTATTGCTTAATAAGTTTATTAAAATAGATTAATGTCTGGAGAAGCGCGACTTCTACTACTACTACTACTACTTTCACCACCACTATTACTTAGAGGCACCTGTAATAAGATTAGGTATGGCAAGGGCACCTGAATTAAGATATAAGTTAACAAAACAAAAAAAATAATAAAATACAACAGTTTCAACCCGGAGAACTTTAGTGTACATTCTGTTCATAACGTATTTCGACACTTAATTTTTTTTTGACAGTGCTACATAATGTTGTCCTAGAAATGCTTAAACATGAATGGTAAGCAAGACTATTTTCAACAAAATTGAACGAAACAAGCAAATTGGCATTACGGGGTCAATAGAATAAAATGTCAATCAAGAACTGTGGATGATATAATCGACTAGCCGTTTCCCACCGATTTCAGATCTTGTGCTAATGCTAGAAGTAATTATATCGATATAGGATATGCAAATTGAGAAAATTGAAACGAAAAGGATCTAATTAGACTGTCTCTTTCCGAAAAGATCGTCGTTTCAAAAGTGATGCGCTTATAAAGAATCACGGTTTCAAAACTCCAAGATATCATCATAATGAAAAAGGAATTTAAAAATTAATGCTATGAAGATTATATAGTGAGAAAGAAAAGAATTGGCTTGTACTGTTTTTAGATACAATATTTTTATTTTCAAGAGAAATTGTAATCTTTTTGAGTAAAACCTGCTCCCTGGGGGCATATCTGTCATAGTGCGTATGTCTTTGTCTGAATGGCAATTGCGTGGAAGCTGTCATGTGGGTCGTATATGTAATTATTTAAAAGTACTATCTTGTCACACTCAGTATCACGCCGATTCTGCTGAGAATTATGTCTGTAACTCTCGGCAAAGAATTAGCCGCTAATTCAACGGGTAGGGGATTCAGCCTACAATTTTGTTTGTTACTTTGTCTGGAGAAATAACCTGAAATTGTTTTGTAATGTTATTCAGGAACAATAAGTTCTGTAAGGCTATAGACCGGAGACAATGAAAAGAGCTGCCATGAAAGTTATAAGTTCATAACGCTATTTTCTTTGAAACCAACACCTGTACTATACACATACATACAGTCAATCAGGCATAGTTAGGGTGATCATGCTTAATGTAATCAAGGAACAAACTATAGTTACTTAATGATATTTATGGTATTAGTTCAACGGCTAATATTATCCTAAGTATGAATGAGAACGAACACACTCATCTTATTTTTACCTCGTCAGTGAAATGTAGCCTTCTCTATATTTGCTAAAATATTCAGACATATAAAGAGTGAACAGAGAGGAGGCAAATTACAATGGTTTAATGAATTATCATATTTAAGGTGGTTTTAAACTTGGATTATATGGAGCAAACTTGATTTTATTTGCTCGTTAATAAAGAGCGGGGAGAGAGCAAAATTTTCGCACGTATTTAGTGAGAGACTTGGTATTTGCAGGTTTAAAAACTAATGGATTAACATACACAGTTCGATGTCAGATATTATCTTAAAAACTATAAAATGTGTGCTAGCATATATACGTAGCGAACAAAGAAAGTTTAATTGATTAAAATCACATATGTAATGATGAGAATAATCATAATCTTATCTTTAAAATTCTAATTAAGAAACAAAGGGGGGGGGGACAACCCCGAAATTTAAATTAAGATAATTCAAATATAGATCACTGTAGGAGGAGAGTCTGATGTGTGGTAATGTAAAAGCAACTCCGGACATGTTTTGGTCTTACTAGGGCTCATCAGCCAAACAGTTTAACTGTATTGTTAGATCTTAAAGCTACTATAGAGAAGCATATAGGGTTTTAGTGAATGAACGCTGAACGGTGCCATAAATAGTTAGAGGCGTCCGCTGCATGAAACACAGACAGTGAAGTAAGCGCTAACATATTTAATGTAGTGAATCGAGAAACTTTAACTGTTAGGTGTGTGTGTGTGTGTGTGTGTGTGTTCACTCACTAGATCATTAGAAAGACAGAACCAGCTGTGACTATCACGTGTCACTTGTTTACTTTCAGCAACAATAAAAGCTAAGATGTCTAACATCGAAAGGTTACTGGACAATAAGTAAACTGTGTGTGTGTTTATGTGTGCGCACGTGTGTCTGTCTGTCTGTCTGTCTGATCGTGTTTGATGGAGGATTGATTAATCTAGAGCAGACATTAAATTACTATTGGAGCTAAAAGGAAACAACTGTATGAGCAAACGAGCAACAGTTAATTATCTTAGCACGAGATGGATTCACTGGATAACGTGTTTATAGATGTCCACCGCGTTATGAGTTAAAAGAAAAGAAAACTTGAAGGTTGCCTGGCCGGCCGGCCAGCCAAGCCTGATTGTGTTTAACCACAGGTATGCGGCAATCATGACTAGAAACAATCACCACCAACAACACAACAATTATTATGTTGTGTGGGTTGCTTCCTAATCTCAAGGCTCCGGGTTCAGTCCCACTGCATGGCACCTCTGGCAAGTGTCTTCTACTGTAGCCTCGGGCCGACGAAAAGCCTTGTGAATGGATTCAGTAGACATAAACTTAAAGAAGCCTGTCGTGTGTGTGTGTGTGTGTGCGTATGTGTGTGTGCGTGTGTGCGTGTGCGTGTGCGTGTGTGTGTGTGTGTGTGTGTGTGTATTTGTCCACACTCACCGTTTGACAACTAGAGTTGCTGTGTTTACAGTCCGTAACTCAGCAGTTCGGCAAGAAGAGGTGGATAGGATAAATATCAAGGTTGAAAAGGTAAAAAAAAAAAAAAAAAAAAAAAAAAAAAAACAGAGAAAATATTGGGATCAATTTTTTTTACTAAAATTCTTCAGGGCAGTGCCCCAGCATGACCGCAGTCTAATGACTGGAACAATGAAAACGTAAAAGATAATTATTATAAGAACAATCGCTATTTTAACATCAATAACACCAACTACAAAAAGTACGATAAATTAGGAGCTTAATCATCGTTACAGACAGTCATCGTTACAGCAGTCATCTGCTGAAGTTATTCACTTTGTGAAGCGTAAACCTTCTTATGATGCCTATTTATTAGTAAATGCAGTGAGATACCAAGAAGAATTAGTAAGGTTCCTTTTACCATTGACACAACACAACTGAAATACTTCGATTAGACAGAGACAGACTGACAGAGAGACAGTCTGACACAGAGAGACAGACTGACACAGAGAGACAGACTGACAGAGAGACGGATGGACGGACAGATAGACGGACAGGCAGGCAGACGAATAGACAGTGCCATCTGCGACGTGACAACTGTTACGATTTCAGTAACAATAGAGCGTGCAATATTTTAGGTGTCATAAGGCGGCGAGTTGGCAGAAACGTTAGCACGCCGGGCGAAATGCTTAGCTGTATTTCATCTGAGTTCAAATTCCGCCGATGTCGACTTTGCCTTTCGTCCTTTCGGGGTCGATAAATTAAGTGCCAGTTGCGTACTGGGGTCGATTTAATCGACTGGCCCCCCTCTCCACAAAATTTCGGGCTTTGTGCTTGGAGTAGAAAAGAATATTTTAGTTATCATACACGCAAAGACACATATATAGACACACATATACGAACACGTACACACACAATTACATACATATGTACATACATTCAGATACGTATATTCAAACATACAGATACACTCAGACAGAATCACACAAACATTCGAATACATATATACAAGCACACTTATTGCAGCACACACGCATATACACACAATAAAATGTACGCACGCACGCATTCGACATACAAACACACACACACACATACTCTCATATACACCAAGCACACAAACATGCACAATACACGAGTGTTTACACGCACACACACACACACACACAGTCAGAATCTAAACAAGGCTAAATAAGAGAACATTTTACCCTGTCACAACTTTCTATCACAAAGAAACATGAGATTTCATTGTTTACTGCCAGTGGGACATTCTCTGTTCCGGGTGATTTACGGGTGAATCGATTCGGAGAAGTGGGAAAACATTGTCACAATTTCTCTCGAGGTCAGCCCCTGATCATCTGGGTGGTTTCTTCATATTTATTTGATTATTTTATTTCATTTTACGTTTTTCTCACGCAGACTGCAGAAAACTGGGAAGTTACACTTTACACACACAAACACAAAAAGGGTTGGATTTTCACAGTTGGGCACCTTTGATTATAGGTTTGTCAATTAGAGTTGACCTGGGGCATCTCAGTAATAATCCTTTCTACAATAGGTACAAGGCCTGAAATTTTGGGAGAAGAGGGCGATCGATTACATCGACCCCCAGTGTTCAACTCGTACTTATATTATCGATACGGAAAGGATGAAAAGTAAAGGCGACCTTGGTGAAATTTGAACTCAGGTCGTAAAGACGGACGAAATGCCGCTAAGCATTTCGTCCAGCATGCTAACGATGCCGGCTGCTCACTGCTACACAATAATAATGGTTTCAAATTTTGGAACAAAATTGGGAGAGGTTAAATCGATCAAATCGACCCCAGTGTTCAACTAGTACTTATTTTATCGACCCCCCAAAAGGATGAAAGGCAAAACCGACCTCGGCAGAATTTAAACTCAGAACGTAAAGACAGACGAAATGTCTCTAAGCATTTTCCCGGCGTGCTAACGATGCTGTCGATTCGCGGCTATACAATATGGTAACAACAACATCACTATAAATTACACTGCATTCCGCACACCTTCACATAACACAACATGTCACCCATCCTCACCATCATCGCGTGCTGCACAACTTTTCCACCAGATATTACACAACATGACAGGCAATGCTACACAACAACATCAGCACATACAACACAACAACAGCATCAGCACCACAACAGTATATACCACACAACAGCATATACCGCACAACAGCATATACCGCACAACATCACCACAACACACAAAACACACCACACAATACAACAAACACTACGATGTAACCACATCACAAGTCACTATTCCACGCTCCACAACACTCACTACATACCAAACCTCAAAGTGACTAAATCCCTTAATACATCATGCCATGCACCTGTAAAGCACCCCCTCACACACAACGGTACATGTAGTTTAATACATTCCTAGTGACTATTTCCATTGAGTGTCCTACTCTACCAGAAAACCGAACCCTGATTTTAAGAACGAAGTCCATAACGGTATTTGTTCTGCACCGAGTTACCAATACACCTTTGTTACTTTTGCTGTCACTTTCTGTCGGAAACCTGTAACTAATGACGCTATTGTTTACCTGCTCAGATAAATAAACAAATAAAATGAGGGGTCACAATGGGGTCTTTCCGTCTGCATAAAGTAGCAACCAATTATCCCTCAAGTCACTTCTTAAATGAAAAACAGTGCATTGGATAATGTACTCTTACAGAATCCTTTAAAAAGGCGGGGTAGACAGCTAGAATGCTCGATCAAGATTAACTAAGGGTCCAACAACAACAAAACCTTTGTGGGAATCTCTAGCGCACAAATTAATTCCCTCCTCTCTCTCTCTCTCTCTCTGTTATTTTCCATTTATCACTCAATGAATTAGTCTATCACTTGCTCTCTCTCTCTCTTCGTCTCTCCCTATAACTTTCTATTTATCACTATGAATTACAGTCAACGACTTGCTCCCTCTCTCTCTCTCTCTTCTCTCTCTCTCTCTGTATGTATGTATGTCATACTTTCTAAACTGAAAGAAACTGGACACAGCTATTATTTAGCTAAGAATGTGGAAAGAGAGAGAGTGGGGGGGGGCGTTCACACCAATTAACACCCAAGACAGTCTTTTGTCAAACTAACAACATAAACCACAGCTAACCAACCATCTGACCGACCAACCAACCAACCGACCCACTAACCAAACAAACAAACAAGGCATGCAGACAGACAGCCTACTTGTCTACCTTTCCTGGCTGTCAGTCACCATGTTCTCTAGTCATATACCGCTTTCATGACAAGCTAGTCAGCCATTTAGCCGATTGTCTGTCAAAGAGTCATCCAGACCTTGCGACATCTACCCCAGATGAACGCCTGTCAAGGAGCTTCAATCTTCTAGAAATAGCAGCTAAATTTCACTCAAACACCATAACTCTGTCTTTAACCCTTTGCCTGTTTTCTGTCAAATGTGACAGACAATGAAGGCGCGTGGCTAAGCGGCTAGGAGTATTCAGCGCATGATCATAAGGTCGTGAGCTCGATTCCAGATGGTTCGTCGTGTCCTTCAGCAAGGCGCTTTATTTCACGTTGTTCCAGTCCACTAAGCTAGTAAAAATGAGTTGTACCTGTAATCCAAAGGGCCAGCATTGTCACATTCTGTGTCACGCTGAATATCCCTGAGAACTACGTTAAGGGTGTGCGTGTCTGTGAAATGCTCTGCCACCTGCACGTTAATTTCACGGGCTGGCTGTTACACTGATCGGATCAACTAGAACCCTCGTCGTCGTAACCGACACAGGACATATGTCCCTGGCGTCCATGCATCATGTAGGATACATACTCCCGATTGTTTTCACCCACCAGAGTGACTTGGGAACATACGAGGCAAGAGATACCTAAAAGTCTGAAAACAAGCATGGACGTTTAGGACAAACTTGTGAACATGTTTCGGACAGGCAACAGGTGAAATAAAGGACATATTAAATAATGTAGTCCAGATGAAAAAAAAATATTAGACAATGTAGTTGACAACTGAAAACAAGAAGAGAATGTCATAGCTGGAACGTTTTTGGCCACACCTGGTTCTAGACATAAATAATTCAGTGATGGACCACTATGTACTGACTCGAATCGCTAGAAACAGCAGCCAAAATATCTCTTAATCCTTTTGATAGCAAACCACCCGAGACCCCCCTTGGTTCTATGATAAAGTTTCCCATTTTAAAGTGATTTGAATAAAAGACTTCCACCTGTTAATTTGTGTTCCAAAATTAATTGAAACAAAGGCAGCATATTTCAACAGAAATATGGTAACTTCCAGGGCAAGCGTTTGGAAATGCGAAGCTCAGAGAATTGTCGGTGGAGCCCTCTACTTTACAAAAGCTAAAGATTGATGTTTTGTATAGTACACCAGTCCCTGCCAAAAAGTGTTGAGGGGTCGAGTTCCCACTATTAGCCACAATGATATACTAAAATTTCACCAAAGCGTCCTTCTCTCGAGTGTGTGCGCGGGGCCCAATTTGAACTTGACTAATTGACTTAAAACCGGCCCTGGTAACATTTATATTCTACCATAGCCAAATACCTCTCAAATAGTTAAATGCGGAAATAATTATTGGTATACAAATGAATGTATAATGTAGGCAGAGAAGTTGAAGGTTTTGGAGCAGTTATCCATAAAATTCTTTCTCACATTGAAACTTACAGATCAGCTGATCTCTATGATGTACATAAATCTTGTTTTGTCTTTTTGTTTTTTTTTTTGCTGTCCCACACAATTACATCAGTCTTGTTCTGTTTGCACACGGCATGAGTTATGATGAAAATTTTCCACAAATATTCCTTGTGTTGAAACATGTATTCAACAACGGAAGTATTTTATATATACATGCGCACACGCACAGACATTTCCCAGACCAGTCTTTCGTCATTGTGTATTGTTTTAGCAACACCATCATGCCACATTTGAAGGTATTACTTTAATGACATTTCTGGGCAGCAGCTGCTAATCAGACGTATAATATCTTCTACAGTATGTTTACTTAACTGACATATTCACTTGCATCTTGGGAGTTTAAGGGCTTTATTGTTTCTTTAGTTTATTAGGCATTTTTCTAGCTATATCCTGCTTTTAGATTTCAAAGCCTTCGAACTGTCAAAATATGACGTCATATGACACTCAGGAGTCACACAAAGACTATACATCCGACCAGTGTTAGTATCGTTCCCAAGTTAACGAGAAACATATTCATGCATCATCATCTTCTCTCTCTCTCTCTCTCTCTCTCTCTGCAGTGTAACTCGTTTCTCATCCAGATTTTTATACTCGACCACCAACTCTCAATGAATGTTTCCGGAAGTGAGCACTTCTTGAAGATTTCACTTCCGATTTGTAGGATGCTGTTCTCTTCACTTTTCAGTAGTATATAAATTTATTGCTGTTGTTTAGCAGATGCTGTATGTGTGATACCATAAGGCACTCAAAGACCGGACTAATCTAATCTTTAACCATCTGAGATGGATCCTGTCATTATCACTAATTCTATGGAATTAGTTGACCAGGTTTTTGAAAGCTTTTTAATGACACTAACTAGGCCAGCAGATACTTTTGTCATGAGCAGAAACTTTTGCGGATTTATTATTAAATAATGAAGATAATGAATAATAATTAATAAAAAGAAGAAATTATTATAATTACTATTATTATTATTAATATTAAGGAGGTGAGCTGGCAGAATCGTTAGAACACCGGGCAAAATGCTTAGCGGTATTTCGTCCGTCCTTACATTCTGAGTTCAAATTCCACCGAGATCGACTTTGCCTTTCATCCTTTCGGGGTCGATAAATTAAGTACCAGTTAAACACTGGGGTCGATGTAATTGACTAGTTCCCTCTCCCAAAATTTCAGGACTTGTGTCTTTAGTAGAAAGGATTATTATTATTATCATCATCTAACTGCAAACGGCTCAATTTTATCAAAAAAGTTTGGCTCTTCATTGGGATCCCTTCATTCCAAAGCCTGCCCATTAGTTTCTGTACTACTGGACTCGTAATGGAAATTGGTTTACATTATACTCAAGCAAACAATGGATGCATAGTTTTCTACCAAATCAATGTTTTCATACTTGGTTACAAAATTTGATATGCGAAATTAGTTTTCTAATATTAGGAAACTAATTTCGCATATCAATCTTGCTTTTTATTCTTCTTTTACGTAGTCGTATCTCTGACTTTCTGTAGAATATGAGCAAGCAACTATTAAGTGTTTTCCAGGTACCTTCCCATTATGCAGTCGTCCTATAGATTTGACTAAAGTTTTAACACTTTGTCTTGTGTATCACAGGTGATATACAGAATATATTTTCCCGGAGTCCACGTGTCATATACGATACATATTCCCATGTTTTTTCAAACAACAGAGCAACTTGGAGACTTAGTAAAGCTTGTTATTACTCAAAACATATGAAATAAGGGCAAACTAAAAGTCTAAAAACAGACAAGGCTCTTTAGGATAAAATTGTGAAATTGCTTTGGAGAAGCAGAGTTAAAATCGATTGTGTAGGTTTTACATTTCAGATCTTAGCCCAAAATGATTTAAGATATTCATGAGAAGGGACACATTTACAAAGATACCGTTTTTCTTTATCATACAAGAGACCCTTGTGAATTAGAAGCTAATTTGTGGTTAATGTTGGATCGCTGAAGTAGCCTCACCCCAACCTGCTAATCGCACTCACAATTAAGTTTTTACCCAACGTCTTGATTCATATTTGGATGTAACAAATTTCCCTGCAAGTGTAAATCCCTAGTATGCATTTTAAGCCCACATTTTAACTGATGTTCTGTTAACTTATCTACCTTGCACCTTATAATGGTATTGACATGTCTAATTTTGCGGCACACTTGGTATTTCCTTATAGTTTTATTATCCACCTATATTCCTTACGCTGAGTTATTTCGTAACCACATGCACTGTGGTTATCTCCTAGGTATTCTTTCAGAGTGATGGTAGTCGTATGCAAGCTGGTATTGGTAGTCCAGTCTGTACTATCACGTATTTTCATATGGTTTCCAAATATATCATCAATAACCATTGTGTATGTATGTGTATATATATATATATATATATATATATTATATATATATATATATATTATATATATATATATATATATAATGTTAACAGTATTGTATGACTGTGTGGATAAGAAAATAGTATGCAGTTATGTACACTGAATTAGCTTGTGCGTGTGTTTTAATTTTATATACTTCGAACGGGATGTTTCGGTTAGATTTGAAAGCAAACCCACCGAAGGCTTACACACGCACAACACACACACACACACACACATACATACACGTATATACACACATACAAATGTCAATGGGTTATCCACCGATTTGGACGATAAGTGACCCAGTTGTTCCAACTACTTATTCACTGAATTATAATGTAAATAACTGAGTATTCCGCAGACAACCTTGTAGCCTTAACGTAATTCTCAGAATCAGGGTGAACACGATATGGAAGTGACAAGTCCTAAAGCTTTATTCATACAGTCTTGACGGAATGCCTCAGAGTTTCCGTGCCGCCATTTTTAATTCACAGGGGCCTGGGTCAGCCCATGTAGAAGGTTTGTAGAAAACTCATGCTGAAGGTGTCACTCAGCAAGATTGATCGCGAGACCTCATGACTGTTAATGAACTTCTTAATCACGCTGTGTGTGGAGGAGCGAGATGTTGGGTGAGAGAGGGGGGATTGAGTGAATGAGAGAAAGCGGAGTGTTAACGGATGATAAAGTCCAACTAATCTTTATGCAATGTAACCTTCTCAGGGATCAGGTCACAGTCGAGCGACGAAATTTTTGACACCACAAAGCAAACAATAAAAGTTTAAGTGTAGTTAACAGTCTTTGTGTGGTTTTGAATGACTAACATGTGCTTTCCATGCTGCAATCGTTTTATTTTCAACACATGGCCTCAAATCAAATCACCTGCCTGATAAATGCACCCTCTATAATCTCTATCGTTCGCATTTTTGCATCAGTGCCGTATTGTCTCCTGCGACAAAGACATGTAACCTTTAAATGGTCCATCGCACCTAGGTGTGAGTAAGTACTGCGGATTAGTAACACCTGACTGCATAGTGTACAATACGCTCTACAATTAGTCAGTCAGTGAGACAACCAACTCGATATGAATGAAAAATGAGGTTTGGACGCGATTTGAAACTGAGATGCGTGTTGATGCATTAAGTACTAAGGGACAGAATGTGTATGTGTGTGTTGTACATTGTATAATTCAAGGAGTTCTCTCTTGGCAAAGCAAATGCAAGGGTATATTGTGTTTGTTAAGGCGGCGAGCTGGCAGAAACGTTAGCACGCCGGGCGAAATGCTTAGCGGTATTTCGTCTGCGTTACGTTGTGAGTTCAAATCCCGCCGAGGTCGACTTTGCCTTTCATCCTTTCGGGGTCGATACATTAAGTACCAGTTACGCACTGGGGTCGATGTAATCGACTTAATACCTATGTCTACCCTTGTTTTTCCCCTCTGTGTTTAGCCCCTTGTGGGTAATAAAGAAATAGGTAGGTTGTGTTTGTTTATTGACAGCGAGCCAAAAGCATATGCAAATTAGTAGTAGGACCATAGACCCGTGGAGTTCTTATGCAAGTTCCCAGCTTTTCCCCCATATCTTAAGACAGCACTATGTGAGAAAGAGAGCGTCGGGGCAACCTTTTGCTTCAGAAACTTTACACGTTTTGTGTGTGTGAGAGAGAGAGAGAGAGAAAGAGAGGGAATGTACGGGAGAGTGAGTGCGGTGTGTGTGTCTGTGAATGAAATAAATAAAAAAAAGTCAACGAAATACAAATTCGGCTGCGCGCGTGTGTGTAATACGACTAAAGCCGGGTAGCTGTTTATGTTGTGATATCAGTGTTGCAGTGTCTCCGTTTATAACAATATTATTATTATTGTTGTTAGGTCAAATTCTATTGGCTGGGATTGTGAACTTCCAATGACAGTCGTTTTAGACTACAATTCATCATTTCTGTCCCAGGCCGTCTCGCTCTCTGCTTTTCTATATATATATATGTGTATGTATATACATCACAGCACCTTTGTACTTATATGTATATATATATATACCGTGTGTGTGTGTGTGTGTGTGTGTGTGTGTGTGTGATATCATGTTGTTTGCTGTCTTTTCAATACATTGAATTTGTCTTTTTATTTCTACACCTACACATAAACGCACAACCATATATGTAAACATATGTACAATTACATATATATACACTTAATATATATATATACATATATATATAGTTATATATATATATGCATACACACACATACATATATAGTAATATATATACATATACATAGTTATATATATCTGTATACATATTTATATATATACATACACACACATACATACATATATAGTTATATATATATACATATACATAGTTATATATATCTGTATACATATTATATATATATACATACACACACATACATACATATATAGTTATATATATATACATATACATAGTTATATATATCTGTATACATATTTATATATATACATACACACACATACATACATACATATATAGTTATATATATATACATATATAGTTATATATATCTGTATACATATTTATATATATACATACACACACATACATACATATATAGTTATATATATATACATATACACACATATAGTTATATATATACATAGTTATATATATATGTATACATATATATGTATATATATGTAAATGTAAATATGTGTATGTATTTGTATACGTATGTGTATATACGTACATATATATATGTACAAATGTATGTATGTATATATATATATATAACTATGTATATATATATATATATACATACATACATTTGTACATATATATATGTACGTATATACACATACGTATACAAATACATACACATATTTACATTTACATACAAACATATATGTACACACACAGACGTGTGTGTGTATGTATACAGGCGCTTTAAACGAACACGCCCGTATCTGAGCGAGTATTCATTCAAAAATATACACACAGGTACGTTTGTATATATTCCGTAGAACGAATAGAAAGACAAAAGCCGTTACTGAAAAGATGTTTATAAATAACAATAAGGCAATCGAAATCGGTCGCGTGTGCGCGTGAATGTGTTTGTGTGTGTGTGTTTATGGTTTTTGGTGAATTAGTAAATGAATCCAGAATGGGGTAGAGTGTGTGATGGCAAGAACTCTTGGAAAACGGTAGATGAAAAGATTTCTCATCTACTTCTCCTTTACCTCACTGGAGAAGCAGATAGTGAACGAAACCTTGATTGTGTGTGTGTGTGTGTGTGGATAGACAGACAGATAGACAGATGGATAGACAGATAGACAGATGGATAGATAGATAGATAGACAGATGGATAGATAGACAGATGGATAGATAGATAGATAGACAGATGGATAGATTGATAGATAGACAGACGGATGGATAGATAGATAGAGAGATAGACAGACAGATAGATAGAGAGATGGATAGACAGACAGACAGATAGATAGAGAGATGGATAGACAGACAGATAGATAGATAAATAGATAGATAGACAGACAGACAGATAGACAGACAGATAGACAGATAAATTTGTTTCTACGCATGGTTCTGTATGAAAATTAACGTATTTTCTTGTTACAAAAACTGATGTACATTAAATAAACAATTGCGTTGATATATAAAAATAGCAACCAACAATACGACGATGAAGACCAATAAAGGAGAACATGAACCACAACTTGAAGATTTAAGGGAAGAACGATGGACTCAAATATAAGCAAAATAGTTTGAAAGGCTAACACAATGAACAAAACAGGATCGGGTTTCATTGTTGAAAGGGATCAAATTGTAAGCGTGTAGCCGGGTAGGTTAACTGTGACGGGCACTAGCATGGATAGCTAACTGGAAGATCTTAGTAATGATATAGGTAAAAATATGACAGTATCATCATGTTTCACACAACTCGCTGAATGCGGAACGTTGTTTTTATTGATATATGCGTATAAGACAACTACATGTAACGCATACATACACATTGCTATGCCTTATCATATAGACTGTTTTGTGTAAATCAGTATTTTATATATATATATATTATATATATATATATATATATATAATATATATATATATATATCAGGAAGCTTCCTGATGATTTCTTTTGAATGAAACAGTTCTAGTCCTGTAGAAGCTCCTTCTATAAAATAAATTAATTTACTCTGCTATGTATTGAGTACCTTATTTACTGTGGTTAACCCCGACTCAACCCGGGACCTACATATATATATATATATAAATTAAACATAGTGTAGGGGAATGCCCCAAGTATATAGCATTGTTAATAATCACTTTAATTGGCGCTGGCGATACCTTTTCGGCGGAGCTTTGAAATAGCTATACTTCGAAGTCCCACACTTCATTGGAAAGGAAAAGGGACAGAGATGAAGGGCAAAAAATTGTTCACTAAGAAAAAAATTCAAATTTTGCAAAAGATATTGCTCAGAATCATAATTTCCCTTGAATGAAACACAGGAATACTAACAAATGAAGGAGTGAGTGGGAAAGTTACTCTTTCTCTTTACCACGAGGTATGGGACTTCGATCGGCAACTATTGCAAAATTGCGTCCATGTAAATTGAAAATAATGGTTTCTAATTTAGACTGAACATTTTGGACGAAACTCGTGTAACCTATTAGATCGATCCAAGTAATTTAGCTAGCACATATCAATTGAAGAAGTAAAACAGACAAAAATCAATCCTGGGCAGGATTTGAACTGACGGTGTAAAAGAGAATACCTTACAGACTACCACGATAGTTTTGTCCACCACTCTACCAGTTGAACCAAATGAGGTAGAAAACGACCGTAACACAACACCAGAAAGTAGAGAAAGGAATTTGTTAATGAGAGTACAGTATTGTTGTAGTTAAAGAGCACGAAACACTCTAAGAAATAGCTAATGAAAGAACCTAATTAATAAGGCAGAAGAAGAGGTTCTAATTTCTCAATCAGTGTGTTTGTCTTATATACTTTATACAAACACTATAGCGTGTGCCACTCCATATACATACACGAGTGTGCGCCACTCTATACATACACACTATAATATGTGTGCGTGTGTATGTTTATATAAATACACTACAGTCTATGCCTCTATATTTATATACACGCTATTTCATATATATATATATATATATATATGTATGTATATCTTTCAGCTAGGAGGCTGAAAACATGCTGGTTACAACACACACGAAAACATGGATATGAAACAACAGTGTGTGATAGAAAGAAGAGAGAAAGTGAAGCACAAATGAAAATTTACCAGATCAAAAGCAAAATATAAACAAAAGCTACACTTTAAAATAAATTTCAGTGCAGATGTGAATAAGAAAATAATATAGACAATAATAATAATAATAATAATCAGAATAACAAATAATGAATGGAAAATAAAATAACAATATCAAAACAAAAAATGGACCCCAAAAAATGCAAATAAATAAATAAATAAAACCAATTGAACAACAATAACGACAAGGAGTGTAGTGAAAAAAATCAAATCGAATATATGATGAAATCTTAACTATATATTAAAGGAAAGGGTATATGTGTAAAACAGGTTGAGAAATTTGGGACAAAAATATCGATGATCGCATGCGAAACCCCAAATGAACTGTCAACTCAAGCAGTTATAATTTATATAACGTGTGTGTGTATGTATGCAGGTATGAGTGTGTGTATATGTATACTAGAGGCATGAGCAAACGAATGTACGGCCCATACACTTTGGCGCATTATTTCTCTACATATCTAATTTTCCATGTTTATTTACACACATCATGTATAGTATATATAACTATATATATAACTATATATATGTACATATACTCTGACATTAAATAATATGAAATAATATTATATATTTGCTTTAGGCTAAGATCTAAGTTTACCTTCACGTCGTAATAAATGAGCCGTACAAACCGTGGTGTACCAATACATATATTACACATATACACACATAATGGGACGCGTATGTGCGTGTGTGTGTGTGTGCGTCTTACTGTTGTAAGTGTTTATGGTTGTGTATATTTGTTAGAGTGAACAGATTTGTAGGTCATATTATTCACTTACCTGCCATAGTTAAGTCTCGAGTTGTTTGTTTGTAGAAAGAGAAAGGTAACTTGTATTGCCGGTGGTAAATATATCAAGTAATAAAAAGAAAATAAGCAAAAATCCGCTGACGGCGAAGATGACTGTATCTTTTTTTTTCTTCTTCTTTTAGTTATAAATTATTTTGATTCAATTTAGTTAAGTATTTTCTCTTTTAACTAGATATGTTTAAATTCCCTCAAATTCGTGTGAAATAACTTTATAACAATTGACAATATATAGTTGTTACGTTTTTCCCTCCCTTCGAAAGTGTTGTTCGATATCTCAGATTTGTGTTTATATAGACGTATAACTCCGTCAGATATAAAATAATTTGTTGGAATTTTTTTTCCACAATACTTTTTTAATTATCAATTGATGGTATTGTAACTGTTGTTAGTCTAGTTGTTGTTGTTGTTATTCCCACTATTCTTGCAAATAGTTACGACTCGATTGTATCACTCGACTCGATTAGAAACAACACACCAGTGCAACTAAAACACGAAACACAAAAACATATGATACATATATGTATACATATAAAGTATATATATATCTATATATACATATATTTATATGTACATATATATATATATATATATATATATATATATAAACTGTTGATGCTTAGCGAGCAACTAGTTTGACGTACCAAGCAACTGTTTAATCATAGCAGTAGCAGAGAGAGAGAGAGAAACAGAGATAGAAAGAGGGGGAGAGAGAGAGGAATAACAACAAAGAATGGCTGGTACGTTGGTGGTGGTGGAAGTAGTAGTAATCATAGTAGAGTCAATGGCAGGGTAAGGTAAGAGATGCGAGAAGAGAGGCACTTGAGTATTACCGAATAGAGCAAAACTAAGGAAGTTACTTATGGTTATCATTATCGGCAGAAACGCGAGGGTGTCGGACAAAATGCCTTACGGTACTTACTCTGGTTCTTTTACACCTATAAGATCAAATCTTGGCAAGTCAACTTTGCTCGATAAACTAAATACCCGACAAGTACTAGGGTCGATCTAATTGACTGCTTTATTCGTTTTGTGCCTTAACGCCATTTAGTTATGACGTTCTGAGTTCAGATCCCGCGGAAGTCTACTTCGTCTTTCAATCCTTTTGGGTCGATAAAATAAAGTATCTGTCAAGTATTGGGGTGGAGGCGCAATGGCCCGGTGGTTAGGACTCGCGGGTGAAGGATCGCGGTTTCGATTCCCAGACCGGGCGTTGTGTGTGTTTATTGAGCGAAAACACCTAAAAGCTCCATGATGCTCCGGCAGGGGGTGGTAGCGACGACCCCTGTTGTACTCTTTCGCCACAACTTTCTCTCACTCTCTCTTCCTGTTTCTTGAGTAACGATGCGATGGACTGGCGTCCCGTCCAGCTGGGGGGGGGGGAACACATACGCGACAGAAACCGGGAAACTGGGCCCATGAGCATGACTAGGCTTGAAAAAGGGCGACGTTTATCGTTTTATCGTATCAAGTATTGGGGTAGGGGGTCGATATCATCGATTGGAGTCCCCCCCTCTCAAAATTGCTGGCTTTGTGCCAAAACCAGAATCAGTTATTATTATTGTTGTTATTGCTGAGGATTGTTGATTCGCAAACTCGTTGACGTCGAACATTTTTTTCTGGTAGTTAGATGCGTTCGTCTACGTTCTGAGTTCAAATCACACCGATGAAAAAACATTGCCTTTTCTCCTTTCGGGTCGATAAATTAAAGTACCAACCAAGTACTTGGGTCGATTCAACCGAGTTCACTTCTACCCCTATCCACATTGCAAGCATTGTGCCTATGTTACAAACAATTATAATTGTTATTGGTGTTTAACCCCAGGTTAGTCCTGATCATGTAGTCCTATGATCATAAGTACTCCAACCATGACCATCCTGCTTTTTCTTGTAGCAGGAAACCGGGACTACATTATCCAATGCGTCCGTTTTTTTAAAGACGGTAATATGTGATTTAAGGGAGATTTAGCTGCTATTTTTAGCATATCCTGCTTTTTCTTGTAGCAGGAAACCGAGACTACATTATCCAATGCGTCCGTTTTTTTTAAGACGGTAATATGTGATTTAAGGGAGATTTAGCTGCTATTTTTAGCATGTGGAATGACTACGCAGCTACTCTCTCGCTGACTCGCTGTCTGGTAGTGAGTGATGTCGTTTTGTCCTATGTCAGCTATGACTGAATAAGCCTATACACAAAGCTATTCCATCCGTGTCCGTCTGTGTCCATCCATATCCATTCGTGTCCATCCATATCCATTCAGTTTCTACAGAGTCCGGCGTGTGCTCTTTTAATAAAGTGTACTCTTTTAATCGCCATTTGTCGGAGATTTGGCTGCTGTTTCTAGTACGTCGAACAACTACGTAGAGCCACCCCAGGAGAACGAGGGGGAAATACCCATAGATAAGCTGAATTTGCCATAGTTTCGAAACCACTTCATTTGGCTTATATTAATATCACACAATCTTTTTTTTTTCAAAGGGCGAATCCTCTAAATAGTTGTTAGGCTTGCAAGAAATAATATAATAATCTCTCTCTCTCTCTCTCTCTCTCTCTCTCTCTCTCTCTCTCTTCTCTCTCTCTCTTCTCTCTCTCTCTCTCTCTATCTCTCACTCACTCACTCACCCACTCTCTCTCTCTCTCTCTCTCTCTCTCTCTCTCTCTCTCTCTCTTTCTTTCTTTCTTTTCCTGTCTCTGCATCTCTCAAATCAAACCTTACTATCTTAAGAGTGTAGTCATAAAACTAAATTTGAAAAGAATAAGGTAGGATGGCCTCTGTCGGAACGCCATTAATTACTGGTCTGTTCAACCTCATGCTAAAAAACACCAATGTTTGTGGCCTTGACAAGAGAAGGGAATTTCATTCCAGTCATGGACAAACCGCAGCCCGCGGGACTTTCGAACCCGGACTAGCACACTTGAATGAAAAATTACCTCGAAAGTTTATAAAAATATAGCCCATGTGCTATGTCCCACGCAGCCCGCTTCTCGAAAAAAGTTGCTCATGCCTGAATGCGGTCGCTCAGTCGGCTAGAAATAGTAGCCTAAAATAGGCGGTATAACGTAATCCTTGTTGTATTACGTCTCGATGGTTACAGTTAAATGCCATTAATTATAAATCATGGACAATCTGGGGTTGAACAAGGACAATTTGTAAAATCGTGCCGCTGAGCAACGTGAGATGAAATGTTTTGCTCAAGAAAACAACTCACTACCCAAGCCAGGAATTGAAACCGCTATCTCGCGAGCAACACCATAATCATTAGTCCATGCGTCCTCGACGATCAGTGAAATCAAACGCTACTTAAATACTTAGATTGACGTAATCAGCCAATCCCCACCCCTCAAAACTGTTGACCTTGTGCCTAAATTATCATAAAGCGGGGAATAAGCAGAATTATTAGAGCGTTGGACAAAATGCTTTGCAGCATTTCTTCCTCATCTACGTTTTAACTTCAAATCCTGCTAAGGTCAGCTTTGCCTTTCTTCTTTACGGGGTCGATGAAAATAAAGTACCAGTCAAGTACTGGAGTCGGTATAGTCAACTGTTCTCGTCTTCCGAATCCCATGCATTGTATTTGTGTTAAAAACAATTAGAGGGTGTTCTGAATTTAAACCCTACGATGGTAACTCTATCTTTTCTGGATCGATAAAATGAAGCACCAATCAAGTACTAGATCGATTTAATTAACTGTGGCCTATCCACAAGTTTCAGGCCTTGTTCCTAACTTCGAAACAATAATGTGGGGTGGACTGGCAGAATCGTTAGACGTCGGTTACGAAAAATGCTTTTCCGTGTTTATTTGGGGTCTTTATGTACTGAGTTCAAATTCTCTCATGTCCTTCATTCCTCTGGCACCGATGAAATAAAGTACCAATCAAGACTGAGATCAATATAATCAACTGCTCTTCTCTCCACAGATTTCAGAACACAGGTTCATGTCAGATACAATTATTAAGACAGTGAGGGCAGTGAGAGGCAGAATCTCTAAATACTTCACATACTTAATACACCTCTTTTTTGGAAGTCAATTTCAAAGACCCTTTTTCAAAATGCGTAGCTCTGTAGCTTTATGAGTAAGATATCAGGGTGATATTGAGCGACGAATTTTCAAGTTAAAGTTATCTGACTTCATTGTCATTGAGAATAATCTAGGAAGTATATACAAGGTACAAAATTCTTAACCCATGAAGCGTTTGGATTTACACTTACATAGCATGGACTGCCGAGCAACCATGCACAAATAAAAAACAAAAAAATAGTTAAAATATCTTCTTAGTATATAATGGTGGCAAGTTTTAAATAATCGGAAAAGTCATTAGTTGTACTATTAGCCCTCTTACATTCTGGGGGTGGGGGGTTTGGAGCGTTTGAGTGACATCAGACCCCAACAAACGCCCATAAATTAAATGCATCTATCTGGGCAATGATCGTGGCCTGTTGACCTGTACCTGACTGCAACGATCGTAGCTCGTCGCTCTTTATGTGTTAACTTCTCTCCTCCCCACAAAATATTGAACCGTGTTCTGATTCAGATGAAATCATTATTACTCAGAGGTCGGAGATTTTTATATTGATTTCACTTCTGCTCCTAATAATATGTATTTCTTTATTGCCCACAAGGGGACAAACATAGAGGGGATAAACAAGGACAGACAAAGAGATTAAGTCGATTACATCGACTCCAGTGCGTAACAGGTACTTATTTAACCGACCCCGAAAGGATGAAAGGCAAAGACCTCGGCAGAATTCTGCTCCTAATAGTATTAAGTAAGGAATGAAAGTAACATTATGTTGTAATGAAACCTCTACTTTTTGGCCACTCATCAAGTATGACGTAGCCAATATTATTCATAAAAACATAGATTCTGCAACATAGTTTCGATTCTTTGTTGTAGATATTCCATTTCATCTTCATAACCCGATACCTTCTAGTCGTGTATGAAACCCTCATTTCCTTGGGAAATTAATGAAGATAATTATGTTCTCCTTTCTTTCTTTCATCTTTTCCTTTTTAATTGCTTAATCATAACAGGAGGGTAGCGCTCGTAACCCACTTTTAGGGTCTCAGACTAGAGACCTGGCCCAAATACTCGCCACACAGTGAACTTCGTAGAAGTCAGATGGTGAGATTAAACCAAAAGACGGACTAAGCATACGACTCAAAATTGTCTTCTGGTTATGACGAAAAAGTATAATTGACAAGATTAAGGAATCTAAGTGAATAACAGCAGAACATGTTTTTTTTTTACAGCAGCTATATACTCATCAACATTTTTAAGTACCACTTAAAGAGAGAGGTGAAAGTGGAGAGCTTGGCCTGAATGACTGAGCCTGTTTTGAATATACATATATAGGTCATGGGCGAAATCTTGGAAGATAGCATTTGCCTTCGGTAGTCAGAGTAATTTGGGGACTTGTATGGTGTGCATTGATTTAAACGCTAGATTGTTGTATAGTTTCTTGATGAAAGAGTTTAAGGAAGACTTGTTAGGATGTAACAGAACCTTCCATTTGAGATCTCTATTCTTGTTTAACTTTTTAACGTTCTCTTTCTTGTAATAATACTAAAGTCCAGAAGAAGATTTTCGAGAGTTATATATATATATATATATATATATATATATAGGTGAGAAAGTTGGTGTGTGAAAGCACGTGGTTGGATATATAGAAAATAGTAAAAAGTGAAAAAATTACAGAAGGCTTGTTTTATAAGGTTAAAGAATATATTTGAGTCATTATGTTGGAAGAATGTTATAAAATTTTTTCATACAGTAACATAGTTTTTGAAGAAATTACCGGTTTCGTGTTAACTTTTCAAATTTCTCAAGTGTCTTTACCTACATCGTGTTATGTCTTCGAAAACATAACACGATGTAGGTAAAGACACTTGAGAAATTTGAAAAGTTAACACGAAACCGGTAATTTCTTCAAAAACTATGTTACTGTATGAAAAAATTTTATAACATTCTTCCAACATAATGACTCAAATATATTCTTTAACCTTATAAAACAAGCCTTCTGTAGTTTTTTCACTTTTTACTATTTTCTATATATATATATATATATATAATTAATAATATCAGGGTAATAAAGATTTTAGAAATTTTTACTACCAGTGGCCTAGCGTATATAAAAATTAGTCAGTAGACTATATATTATTCATATATATAAATACAGTGTACAAAAGTCAGAAATCATGTTCCAGGAGATAGATGGTAAATGTTTTTTATTTTTCATTCCCTTCGAAGTTTTATCCCAAATAGTGGTTTGGACTTTGGCTGTTCCTACTAGCGTGCCAGGAATTCTATGACGGATACCTCTTATGTGTTTAAATGAACACTGTATGTATATATATATATATATATATATATATATATAAAGGCATTTGGCTATTTCTTGTAGACAAAGGATCAAAGAGGCCGTCTCTTTAGCGTGACGTAGTAACTATAGATGCTTGTGGGAATTTCCTGGTCTAATAATATAAGAGAATGAACGAAAAGAGAAATGAACGAGCATATCGCAATGAATTACTGGCGAAATTTCCTTTTATTGATGTGTGGTTTCAAATGAATCACAACCACACCCGAACGGCTCAATCGTTACACAGCGAAAGCTTTGTGCATTGGCGAATGTAAGTCAGTACTCATATTCATACTCATACTCATGCAAATTATGCGTATGGCTGTGAAGTTCCATATTCCTATATATAAGTATGTATGTGTCAGTCTCTATACTTATATATATATATATGCGTATGTGAGTATACTCATACATAGGCATGAATGTGTGAGTATATATTACTCATACAAATTATGCATATGTGTACCCGTATGTATGTATGTATGTATGTATGTATGTATGTATGTATGCATGTGTGGGTATATATATTCATATATATTATGTGCCGTACTGATATGATTTTTCAAAGCTAAAAGAGTTACTCTTTTACTTGTTTCAGTCATCTGACTGCGGCCATACTGGAGCACCGCCTTTAGTCGAGCAAATCGGCCCCAGGACTTATTCTTTGTAAGCCTAGTACTTATTCTATCGGTCTCTTTTGCCGAACCGCTAAGTTACACGGCGAAAACACACCAACATCGATTGTCAAGCGATAGCGGGAGGTCAAACACAGACGCACAAATATATACACACAGATACATATATATATATAT
>NC_043003.1:84583040-84623040 GCF_006345805.1 Octopus sinensis
CTGTTTTTAGCAGGTGCTGCCTGAGTGATACCATGCGGCATTCGACGTCCGTCTGCACTGATCTCAGGCCTCTACCACCTTTATTTCTTCTTATGTAGAGCCTATCGACATCACTGTTTCTGTGGAAGTTCCCAGTTGTCAGGATTTTACGGGTTTTGATATCTATGGAGTGGATTTCCTCTACAGGCCATTCAAGTATCCCAAATGTTTGGATCAGTACTGGTACTGCAATGCATTGCGGGATATTGTTTTGTTGTAAGAGGAGAGTTCCAACTGCCATATTTTCTTAAGTCTGGTGTAATATTCTCGGGTCACTTTATCTTTATTTACAGTACCTTCATATGATATATTTTCGTTTGTGCCTAGGTACTTGTAACATTCTTTTTGTGGAATGAGGGAGACAGAGAGACCGTTGATGCATAGGTTTTGGGTTTGGGGAACTGACATTCCTATGTATGCATGTATGTATGCATGTATGTATGTATGTATGTATGTATGTATGTATGTATGTATGTATGTATGTATGTATGTATGCATGTATGTATGTGTATGTATGTAACTACGTATGTTTGTATGTATATATGTATGTATTTTACGCTTTTTTTTAGATTTATTTAAGTGCTTAATGGAGTTCAACCCGGTCGAACAAAGCGACAGGCCTTCTTTTAAGAGAGTTCCTGGTATTTGTAAATATGTGGTTAAGTCGATGTATGCATATATGTAGCTGTATGCATGTGCACCTGTGTTCTGTGTGAACGTGTCTCTTTTGTGCTTAGGTGTTTGTGCATGTGTGTGCATTATTACATTTTACATGTGTGTTCTTGTAAATATGCACAAATGTGTGTATAAATTCCTAAAAAAATATCAGATGGAGAATTTTGGGAACGTTTTACAGATTTTCACTCTGCTGCTGATTGACTGAATTTGGAGGATGCACGTCAGTTTCTTTTTCTCTTTCTTAGCAAAAACCTAGTTTTTCTAGGTTTTGGAAAAGTGTATATGTATGTATTTATGCATGCAGGCATACAGGTATGTATGTATGTATGTATGTAGGTAGGTAGGTAGGTAGGTAGGTAGGTAGGTAGGTAGGTAGGTAGGCAGGTAGGTAGGTAGGTAGGTAGGTAGGTAGGTAGGTAGGTAGGTAGGTAGGTAGCTAGGTAGCTAGGTAGGTAGGCCGGTAGGTAGGTGCATATGTGCTAATGTTGTCGCAGGCTCTAGAATGTATGGGTGTCATGATCTAAATCGCAAATTAAAGATCTCCAAAATGTCCAATGTCATTCTTTGTATATCCGGTTTTGTATCAGGGTGACTTTCTCTTATAGACTTGAGCGGTGTCCCATTCACTGGTTTGTGTCTGGATCATGTCATCTGGGTGGAGTGGCTCAGTGAGGTATTGTGAAAGCCTTGTTGAACCTCAGATTTTAGGTAGCACGATCGCCGACTAGGCGAGATACCTGGTCGAGTAGAAGAGCATCGCGATGAAAATAGAAGCTGCAAGCGCGAGCCCGAATGATACCGACTGCGGATGCAATATCGTCATGTACAAACATTTCTGACATTTTGCATGGGCAATAGTCAGTGATGGTCTTCCTCGGTCATGTATGTATGTATGCATGTATGTATGTATGTATGTATGTATGTATGTATGTATGTATGTATGTATGCATGCATGTATGTATGTATGTATGTATGTATGTATGTATGTATGCATGCATGTATGTATGTATGCGTAACCAAAACCTCGGCATAGTTTCTGCCAGCCAGCCTAATTTTGCTCAAATGACATTTATATAATAAATCTCTGAGCGAGGTATATTCGAAAGCTGCATGATATCGGTGACAATCACCGACCGGTAATTGTCACACGCTGATGACGGGTCAATACGCAGAAACTCGGGTCAGTGTGTATCATGTCAGGTTGGAGATGGGAAGGATGGCTTCCCTTTGCAAATACTGATAGGACACAGAAGGTGTGTCAATAGCCAGCTGGAGGAGGTGTCCTCCTGGGGCTACAAGCTACAGTAGCATCCACCTTTAAGGGTTAGCCACATTTAAGTGGCAAATATACTTCACGACATTTGTTATCTTTGAGTTATAAGAGATAACGGTTGCCGAAGAGTTTGCCCGATGCAATCGAAGCAAGTCTCTTCACCACGCAGCTCTGCTTGTGTCCATATACACGTATTTACATACTCAGGCACGCGAACGACATCAATATGACACGTAAAATTGTTAGTATATCTGGTAAAACGCTTAGCAACATTTTGTCCATCTTTACTTCCTGAGTTCAAATGTTACCAGTGTAGAAAAAATAAATATCAGTTGAGCACTGGAGTCGATCTAATCGGACTTACACCTCCCACAAATTTGCTGACCCAGTACCTAAATTTGAAACCAACATGGTACGTAGATTTACATAGAGGCCTATGCCCAAGTATTATTTTCTAACACAGATAAAAACACCCTACATACATAATAACCACACACAGATATACACATATACACTTATTCACGGACATGTATACGCAATATGCGTATGCACACACACATTTGTATGAGTGGCTGTGTGGTAAGTAGTTTGTTTACCAACCACATGGTTCCGGGTTCAGTCCCACCGCGTGGCACCTTGGGCAAGTGTCTTCTACTATAGCCACGGGCCGACCAAAGCCTTGTGAGTGAATTTGGTAGACGGAAACTGAAAGAAGCCCGTCGTATATATGTATATATATATGCGTGTGTGTTTGTGTGTCTGTGTTTGTCCCCCTAGCATTGCTTGACAACCGATGCTGGTGTGTTTATGTCCCCGTTACTTAGCGGTTCGGCAAAAGAGACCGATGGAATAAGTACTGGGCTTACAAAAGAATAAGTGCCGGGGTTGAGTTGCTCGATTAAAGGCGGTGCTCCAGCATGGCCGCAGTCAAATGACTGAAACAAGTAAAAGAGTAAAAGAGAGAGTATATATATATAAACACACACACACTCACACACAGACACACATTCACTTCCTTAACTACATGAATTCTAAATTCACACTAGCGCATGTCGAAAGCACAGACACACACACACACACACACACACACACACCACACACACACACACTCTTACTCGTTTGTTAAATACAAACTGATAGAGCGATATATCCTTACACACAATCAGAGGCCTGTCAGATATGCATGTTCTTATACACGGATACATACAGGCACACTTACCCATACACACCTACACGCACATTTCCATTCTTACCCACGCATTCACAGACGTATTATATATAGACACTTACACACACATGACTGCTAACATACACATATTTTGTCACAAGTATTCACTAACAAATATCAAATACTCACACATACATTCACACACACACACATACAATAAAAGTACAGTTTCAACATTCTATGTCGAGTAATCTGACGACAATCTGAGTTATATGTTCGAGGGGGGGGCGAGGGAGAGAGACTAAGAGAGGGAGAGAGACTGAGAGACTGAGAGAAAGAGAGAGAGAGAAAAGGAAGGTGTAAGATGACGGAGAAAACAAGAGAGAGGGTGAATGACTGTGAGGGAAAGAGAGAATTAGCAATGTTAATTCATGGTTGGGTGGAGAATGTGAACAATTCTGAAATATGTACATGTACCTCTCTCTCTCTCTTCCCTTTTCTCTCTGTCGCTATATATATATACATACATATATATATATATATAATATATATATATATATATATATATATATATATATATATATATATATATATATGTATATATATATATGTATATATATATATATATATATATATATATATATGTGTGTGTGTGTGTGTGTGTGTGTGTGTGTGAAGATTTTCTTCAGGGGCAAATATGTGACCCAGGAGAAAATCATTATGTATGTAATTGTCCCTGAAGAAAGCCGTTAGACTTGAAACGATGCTACAGTCATAGAGCTCATTTATTTGACAAAAGTGTATATGTATATATATACTCTGCATGCTAAAATATATTAAATTCTTTCTTGTATGACTGATCTTATCAGCCATTGGATTAAAAGTAGCATATATCTGTGTATGTACCTGTGGGTGTGTATATGTATAATTATAGATACATACACACACACATATGTATACACACATGGATGCGAATAGATTGAATGATATTAATTTCTCACAAGATGGAATACATTTTTGTTGATCTTACCTTATCAGAAAGGTATATTATATTTGTGTATATGCGTGTGAGATCGTGGTACATAGGAGGCTTATGGCTTTACATTCATATATACACACACACACACACACACATGTATATATATATATGGCTTTTATCGTTTACTTGTCTCAGTCATTTCACAGCGGCCATGCTGGGGCACGGACTTGTAGAATTCTTAGTCGAATGAATCGACCCCAGTACTTTTTTTAAGGCCTGGTACTCATTTCATAGGCCTCTTTGCCGAACCGCTAACTTACGAGGATGCAAACACACCAACACCGGTTGTCAAGCGGTGGGATGGGACAAACATAGACACAAAGGCACACACACACATAGATATACACACATACATGCATACATACATACATACATACATACATACATACATACATACATACATACATATAAACATACATACATGTGTATGTATATATATATATATATATATATATATATATATATATATATATATAATATATATATATATATATATATATATATTATATATATATGTATATATATATATATATAATATATATATATTTACGCGGGCTTCTTTCAATTTCCGTTAACCAAATCCACTCCCAAGGCTATGGTCATCCCGAAGCTATAGTAGAAGAAACTTGCTCAAGGTGCCACGCATTGGGACTGAACCAGGAACTGTGTGGTTTGGAAGCAATCTTCTTACCACACATAGGAAATAGTATCTTTTAACTTGAAAATATGTGGAAAATAAATTTTTGTAATGAGAGTTAGTTTCAGTTATTATTGTTTGGGATTGAGGGGATAAAGGTAAGTTAAAGTAAAAGGGTGTTAATTTGGATGCACTTCATGTACGGTAAGATCCGAGAGAACCATTTGATCCGGTCGAAGCGTTTACCGAACCAACTCAAGCATCCTCAGGAGCCTGACATGTACTGGTTCTTCTCAGATAAGAACTTTGTCCAAGATCAAAAAAGCGAACAAGAGGAATGACAGGTGGCTCTGCACCAACCCCACTGAAGTCTCCACTTTTATTCCCATCGTTGATGATCTTGAGGGTCTTAAAGTCAATGAAACAACCTACGTCGAAACAATGGAGGCGGTTGCCAAACACTATATTCAGAGAGTTGTTCTGTATTCCAGTAAGATTCTGTTCCCTCTCACACAGCACGTATGACTGGATGACCGGAAATTTTCATGATCATGTTACTCCTAATATTTGACCTCCTAACTCTTCCTGATTTAATCCTCACCCCTGGACAAGCACGTCTGAGGGATACCAAGCATGCCGACAATATCAAGGACTCGTTCGCGCTGGCTACTGGGGAGGTTATGACCAACATTAATAAAGATCACCTGATCAACGCAGTTAGTTGTTTCAGAAGTCGTATCGAGGCAGTAATCGAAGCTGATGGCGGTTTTATTGAATAGTCCTTTGATACATGTATGTAAGGTTGTATGTACCAAATTTTATAGAAATATATTGTTTATTCTAATAAATACTTTTGTTTTCCAAACAGCTAACACACCCTGTATATGACGAATGCCCAAATAATAAAAGAGATGGTGATATGGAGAAAGAGAAAGAGAGAGAGATAGGTATTGAATCGTAGATGATTATTAGAAAGAGGACGTGCAAGATGCGAAACGGTCAATTATTAATCAATATATATGAATACCAATCACAATTGCTAGATGTCATTATCTTCTGTTAATTTTAATTATACTTCAAAGAACAATGGTATAAATGTGTGGTTGTTTGAGTTTTGATGTATCTGGCTGGGTGCAGATTAAGTATGTGGGTTCTAAAATACTTTTACCTGATTGTGTGAGTGGGAGAGAATGGTTCTGTGAATATGCGACGCTAATATATAGGTGTGAAATTTGGATGGAATGTATATCGTATTATACTCTTTACTCTCTTTACTCTTTTACTTGTTTCAGTCATTTGACTGCGGCCATGCTGGAGCACCGCCTTTAGTCGAGCCCTATATAGGGAAAGTAACTGACACCTTTATAGTCAACAGAAACGCGGAAGCAACGAACATAATTACAGTTAAACAGCTTGCCCCCGGGATGCTACCTGCACAAAAATAATAGTCAGCTATTATTTTAATATAATGAGGAAAAGAAATTCATTTTATTCATATTTATTCGGTGGGTTGGAGAAAACGTCAGCTCAATGATTAATAATCATTTAATCTTGGGTTGCTAATTATAAGTGACATACGAACTTTGCCAAGTGGTAAAATAACGAAATTATCACCTTCCATGCCACGAAACAAGTTTCATTCGATTACACTCTCTTTTACGGAGTCAATTCTAGTAATGTGTTTGCTAATCTGCGTTTCATGTATTTATCTCATTCAAAATAAAATTTAAAAAAAAACAGAAGAAATTACTGGTTTAGTTAGGGGAGAAAGGGCAAGAACCTATTGACAACCCCCAATACTTATGAAAGAAAGTGAGGAAGATATAGCCATATTGACTCTAATGCTTGCAACATTGGGGGATCTGATGAAGCTATTAAAAAATGGAGTAACAGATTTTTGGGTATCTTCTAAAATGTTTCAACTTCTTCCTTCAAATATCATTTGCTCTGTTATCAGATTGTAATGAAAGTTTTTTTCTGAGTTTCAAATGCGTTACGGATTATATAGATTTTTGGTTTTTCGCAATATGGAAAGCAAATTTATCTAATGACCTCAAAATACAGTTTTTTTTTTATAGTTGCTGTAGAAAGCATATTGATATATGGATCTGAATGCTGGACACTCACAGAAGTAATAGAAACCAGACTAAATGTAAACATACAGACTAAATGTAAGCATATGCCAAAATGTAAAAGAAAAGGAAAAACATTTCTTGGAAGTAACATTTACCAAGTAGCATACTATATGGAAATGCACCATTTTTAACAGAAATCACCAAACAACTTCTAGGTGTAAGACACTATTAGTAAAAAAAGTATGAAGTTGTACGTCAGCAGTTAATATGGGAAACAATGCGTGGTAAAAGGACGCAAGGCAGGCCTTTCGAACATATGTGTATCAGTTGCTAGAGGACTCAAACCTTGAAAAGATTGGGTTGCAGAACTGAAGGAGAACAGAGAAGAATGGAAGAGACTAGTCAATGGGATCCGAGTCTGCTCCACATACTTTCTGTTATTAACGATAACCTTCAACAACTGAATGCGGCAACAAGCTTTTCGGAGCTACGTTAATAAAATTCATTTGGCTTGTCCTGATAATAGTCATTAAGCTCGTTTTCGACTTCCTTTTTAGAAGCTAGTCCAATCCATCTAAATGGTTTCTTTAACATCTAAAAGAATGATAGATGTAACAAGGACGGAAGGATAAGTGGGTTGAGAAATTTTTTTCCTGCTGAGTTCCTCTATAATACACTTGGTTACTTATGTAGTGTGCGGAGAAGAATGTGTGTGGAGAAGAATGTCTCGTTTCTGTTGATTACAGACGGATGATTTTTGACCAAAATTCTTTTCAGACGCCGTAGTTGTTGACTGTAAACTTCAGCTGAAATTATTCGATTATTGTTTAATGGTGTATAAGAAACGATTTCCCTGCATATTCAACCATACACTTAAAATTATTTTCTTTGGAAGAAAATCCTTCTCGGTTTTTGAGCATATTTATCGTCACGACTAAGCCACTCGTGATGGCGCTTAACAATACTATAAATCTTTCATTTCTCATACTCTCTAACAACACTGTGCACATTAAAGCACTTAGAGATTAAGTAAATACAATACCTCACAGAAATCAACTCACTGTTGGTGATTCTCTAGAAACAGGTTGTGCGAGACAAATTTCCTTAACTTTTTTAAACCTTTTCACAATGGACAGCCATATGGCTAGCATTGGACTGATGTCTAAGACCCCTAAATATATTCACGGTATTTGCTACAACGACTTTTCTAGAGCCCTTAACTCGAGACAATGTAGACACCCTTTCACTTGGTTCAAATCTTTTATGGTTCGGCCTTGGTGAAAGGGGGAGTGTCTATGACTTTTCAGACCTTCCAAGCTGTTAATGCTCCGTTTAAATTGTTGGAAGCCAGCACCTGTAGAACAGATATGAGCAGAGAGACCATAGTTTCCAGAGAGCCAATGTTTCGAGGAAGAAAGACCAGGCATAGTGATTAGTGCGAGACCTGAGGTTGACGAGAGGTAGAGAAATGAGTGGAGGAGGTACAAGATTGGTCAGCTCTGAGGAACAAGGACCATAGTATTTAGACTGAAGACCCCACTTCTCAAACGGAAAACCACATTTGACAAGTATTTTCACTTACTGCATCTACACCACAAGTACTAAGGATAAATATTGCCGTAGTTTTTGTGTTTACCTCTATGAAACTGAAAGAGTATGACATAACGAAGATGTTCTTCAGTTACATTAAACTTTGGGTCAGTTTGAACGCATTTTCTTGTACAATGCCCGAAAAGTAAAAGAAGAGCATCACTAATGATAGCATAGCTAAACATCAGATATAGATAAAACTGAAATCTTTCTTTTCAACAAATTTGGCTCAAAGCTCGGACAGAACTTTCGTTGCAACCTAATAATTTCAACCGATGTCCTTTTTCATCATATCCAAACTCTCCATGAAATGTTACTTTTTCTCTTATCTGTAATAGTATTTCATCTAATAAGGATTCTCTTCTCCCATATTTTTAATTATATTTTTCGCAAAGCTAGCAGCTCTTACATACTAGAGCAATAGTTATTCTCGGGTTGCTCTCGAACTCTCTGGCTTTCTCTTGTTCTCCGTCGCTCCTCTCTCTCCCCCCTCTCTCTCTCTCTCTCTCTCTCTCTCTCTCTCTATATATATATATATATATATATATATATAAGGAGTAGGTGAACACCGTTCAATCATCTATTACCTTTCTACATTCAGAGCATGGATGAACACTTTCATATTGTAATGTTTCTGTTACACACAAGGCGGTGAGCTGGCAGAAATGTTAGCACGCCGGGCGAAATGCTTAGCGGTATTTTGTCTGCCGTTACGTTCTGTGTTCAAATTCCGCCGAGGTCGACTTTGCCTTTCATCCTTTCCGGGTTGATAAATTAAGTACCAGTTATGCACTGGGGTCGATATAATCGACATAATCCATTTGTCTGTCCCTGTTTGTTCCCTTTATGTTTAGCCCCTTGTAAGCAATAAAGAAATAGGCATTTCCTCCTTCTTTCTGAGTTTGAATTTCCTCCTTCGGGTCGATAAAATAAGTACCAGTTGATTACTGGCAGCGATGTTATCGACTTTCCCCCCACCTTGATATTGCTGGCCTTGTGACGAAATTTGAAACTGGTATTTCAATTACTCACGTCTATCATATCAAGTTATGCTCTTGTCAAACTATACGCAAGAGTAGCTAAACACCAAGTAAATAAGGTGGTAACGATAAAGGCATTTAATTTTAACACTAGTTTAAAATTCAGTATACTTATATATGGAGGCACACGCACATACATACATACATACATACAGATAGACAGACACACACACACACACACACACACAGACATAGACCATATCTATAATGCATTAGCTAACACGTTATGTTAAGACAAATGTAAGCGTTAAATATTCATAAAAAATATTTCATAGGCAGAAAAAGAAAAAGAGGGAACAACTACCAAAAGGAGGGTCAAATAAGCAAATTGGCCGGCCCAGTTTACTTTAAGGTCCGATATTAGTGGATTTAAAGCCGTGTGTTCATGGCTATTTGGAGAAGGTGCCCAGTTACTGGCGAAGCACCGAATAGTATCGAAAGATTGCTGTATAAATCACCCCACTTCCGCATCCAATATGTCTGGGGTCATGTGCGTTTCACTTGTCTTTTTTCGCTGTACAAGGTCTCTCTCGCTGTACAAGGTCTCTCTCGCTGTACAAGGTCTCTCTCGCTGTACAAGGTCTCTCTCGCTGTACAAGGTCTCTCTCGCTGTACAAGGTCTCTCTCGTTTTGCAAGGTTTCTAAGAAATGATACTTTTGTTCGACTTGTGACGTGTGAAAGACCTTGCACGTTCGGCATCATTATTAAGTTGAGTTTGTAGTTGAGTTTAATGACAGAAATGGTGTTGTAGTGCACTGGGGTTATAGCAGTGGTTGGTACTGTGTGAGAGCTAAACGTCTTTTTTTGTTTTTCTTTTGCCAGATTCATTATCACTAAAAAATAATTTTCTTGTTTTGGGGAGGGGTTGTTGTCTGGAGTTGGTATGGTTGCACTGTTGAATATGGTTACAGTTATAATTTGCGACTGTTTGGTCGCTAAGTTTCGATGAAAGTTTGGACCAACACTGCCACTGTAAGGAATGTTTCTACTGTGGATTTGATGGTAGTTTGGTGTTATGCTTTTACTAGTGCATCGAGTCCTTGGAAGATTAATGAAGGGATAGTCAGACATCGGATACAATAGAGTTTAGGATTCCGGGTTACGTGTTTAGAAGTGGTTCAGTGTGATTTAGATTTCAGTGGTGGTATTGTTGTAAGATGTGTGGTTTGGCGTTGGCTGGTATTTCATGTACGAATTGTGCATCTTGTCCCAGTTAAATGGATGAAGTTACAGTCACTGCGTATGCATAGTCTCTCGTGTTGAGAACAGCGGAATATTTTGGGATTTCGTGTGTTCGAAATTTTATTTTATTTACATTTGGCAGATTTATCATGGAACTGTCAGGTACAAAATTCAGATTGAGGTGGACAGTGGAGGAAGAAATGGTAGTAGCAGTAGAATAGGATGACAATGGTAATGATGGATCTCTTGTGTTATTCTGAGGAGAATTTGAGTGGCTTGATTGCAGAGAAGAGCTAGGGACTGTGTTGTTTAATAGATCATCAATTGTTCTAGTATTGAAGAGTGAATTCCAATGCTAATCTTGTTATTGTTGCTATTGTTTAGTTGTGTTAAGAGTAGTAGCAGTAGAGCATGATGGAAATAATGATGAAGGGTCTGTTATGATATTCCGAGGAAATGAGGAAGTGAACAGCTGAACTGTTAAGGGCTCTTGATTGTGGAGTTTAATCGGTCATCAACTGTTTTGGTATTGAAGAGTGAGCTCCAATGCTGATCTTGTTGTTGTTGCTATGGTTCATGTGGTGCTCACGGTAGTAGTAGTAATAGAACATGATGAGAATGATGGTGATGAGTTACTTGTGGTATTTCCAAATAAATAAGGAAGTGGACAGCAGTAAGGGTGAAGGGCTCTAGAGTGTGGAGTTTAATAGTTACATTAAACACGTACATGTTGACATATGGAAGATTCAATCAGAATGTGAATTCAATCAGAATTCAATTATACGTATGTATGTATGTATGTATGTATGTATGTACGTATGTGTATGTGTTTGTATATCCATGTATGTATGTATGTATGTATGTATGTATGTATGTATGTATGTATGATTTAATTTTATTGCTGAGGATTCTTTAGTACAATAATATATCTTTCTATGGATTTGGAGTGGGGAGATTCGTTTTATTTATTTTATTTACTTTAAGCAACAAATTTTAGGGGGTGTAAGCCCCTTCACCCGCACCTGTTCCGTTTTCATACGTAACATAAATTAAGTACAGCCTCTCTAGAACTGTAGAATCAAATACGGTAGGAATATTTTTTTCATATAAATCTTTAGCATGAAGATGAATAACCCCAAATTCTCCATGATAGTATAATACTACATAACAATGATGAGGATAATCTTGGATCTGAGGATTCCCTGTTTAGCTCTAATTGGACGTCCTCCGTCATTAGGCAGACTCAAGCATGTATTTATGAATTTGTATACCGTGAACATTTGATCCCATTCGTCTGTCTCTCATTTTCTTTAATATACCCCATCCCATATACAAACACATTATGTGATACCTGTCTTTATACTGCTTCCTTTACCCGATATTATGCCATCCAGCCAATTTTGAGCGCAGCACCAACCTTAGTCTTCGGAATATTCCGTCCTCATTTGTTCTTTCATTTCCTTCTCCATTATCTCGTTGCTCTAGTACACAAAGTATTCGTAGCCTCCCGTTTCAATTTGTTTAATCAAGTCTCTATTCGGTAATTTTATCCGGTCTAGAGACTGTACTTTGCTTCATTTTAGGTAGCTTATTCTGCACTTCTTGAGTCCAAATCCCATTCTAATATCAGCACTAAATCAGTCGACCCTGTTCCTCAAGGAACTCATTTGTTTCTCATTCTTACCAAACAGTTCCAAATCCTCCATGAAGAGGAGCTGGCTGATTGTTTGGGATTTTCCCTTTAGTGGTGCCCCAGGTTCATTTTCTTAAGTATCGAGGTCAGGGACATCATGCAGAGAACAAAAAGCAACGAAGATAGGCTATTACCTTGGAAAATCCATCATCTGATACCCAGGGTAACCAAGCTTTTTCGGTAAGACGTCAGTTCAGTTTTACACCCCACCATATTTCTCTTCAGAAAACGTTACATTCCTTTCAATTCCGAACAGATCTAAGCACTCGATGATCCACGAATGTGGAATCATACCATAAGCTTTGCGACAGTCAATCCAAGAACATTTCTAAATGTATTCTCCTTCTTTTACAATCTTGCATTACCATTTTGTCAATCAATAATTGATCTTTGGTACCTCTACATCTCCTTCAACGGCCTTTTTGTTCCGTCGGTAATATATCGTTCTCATCAAGAAATTTGTACAATTCTTCAGCAGTTCTTCGTGACAGTGACTTCCACATTAACAGGAGACAATAAATTGATCTGTAATTGTCAGCAGCATTTCCCTTTGATGCATCCTTCAGACACAACACCGTTCGTTCCTTTGTCAACCGGCACGAGATTTCTTCTTCTCCGTTGATCAATGCATTAAATTGCTCGGCGATCAATTATTATTATTATTATTATTATTATTATTATTATTATTATTATTATTATTATTAAGGTGGCGTGCTAGCAGAATCGTTAGCATACTGGACGAAATGCTTGGTCGTATTTTGTCTGGTACGTTCTAAGTTCAAATTCCTCCGAGGTCGACTTTGCCTTTCAGGGGGTCGATAAATTAAGTACCAGTGAAACACTGAGGTTGATGTAATCGACTAGTCTACTCCACCAAAATTTCAGGCATTGTACCTTTAGGAGAAAGGATTATTATTGAGGCGTTGGGCCGACAGAATCGTTTAGGCGTCAGACAAAATGCTTAACAGACTTTCCGACTCTTTACGTTCCGGACGCAAATCCCACAGAAGTCACCTTTACTTTACACGCTTTCGGAGTCGATGAAAAATAAGCTACTCGAGTATTGGGGTTAATATAATCGACACACTCCCTCCTCTTGAAATTGAAAGCCTTAAGGCAAAATTAGAGACCCAGGAGAGGAAAGGTATTGCAACAGATATGCTGGTGGTGGGATTAGCCTTGACTTATTCGTCAATATTAGGGCTCGTACTGTAAGACATGAGGGAACGAAAGCTGTTCGATGATCCCGGACAGCAGAAGCGTAACAGGACTATAGAACGGATCAGGAAGGGTGCTTGCTACTTGATTACGAGCAGATGTGTATGGCGTTTCGTTGACATTTCTCTGGGATATTCGGACCGATAAAATAAGTACCAGTTGTTCACAACGGTCCGGGATTGCTGGCCTAGAGCCAAAATTTGAAACAATTATTATTATCATTATTATTATTATTATTATTATTATTATTATTATTATTATTGAGTGAGACAGCAGAGCATGCCATCAAAGTGACACTGGGGTAAAATATATGAAGCCCAGTATATCTACAAGGCACATGCATCACAACCATATGTGAACGACATGGTGATCTCATATCAAGATAAACAGTGCATCAACTTGCAGGTGGCGTACGTTTAGAATTTTCTACAGGTTGAGTAGCCCATCCCACTTAAAAGGCCCCTGAAAGTTGTTTAAGGGTGTTGAACGAAATACCCATCGTTCCCAAGGTGAATTATCCAAATCCCAAAGAATTCTTTCAACATATGGCTATGATGCTCCCCCACTACTTCTACTCGTGACCAGAGATGCATATATTGTCAGCCACTAAGGGACATGCTCAAACAACTGACAAGCAAATCTGCGGTATTGAGCAGAATGTTTGTTGTAGCCCATCTTTTATACCAAGACAAAACAATGTACATGGTAATACTTCCAGTCAGTTAAGATTAAAAGCCATGACAGCCACTGCCTGTTATTGCATATTATTATTATTATTAGGGAGAGAGGAAGCACTCCGTCGGTTACGACGACGAGGGTTCCGGTTGATCCGAATCAACGGAACAGCCTGCTCGTGAAATTAACGTGTAAGTGGCTGAGCACTCCACAGACACTTGTACCCTTAACGTAGTTCTCGGGGATATTCAGCGTGACACAAAGAGTGACAAGGCCGGCCCTTTGAAATACAGGTACAACAGAAACAGGAAGTAAGAGTGAGAGAAAGTTGTGGTGAAAGAGTACAGCAGGGATCACCACCATCCCCTGCCGGACCCTCGTGGAGCTTTAGGTGTTTTCGCTCAATAAACACTCACAACGCCCGGTCTGGGAATCGAAACTGCGATCCTATGACCGCGAGTCCACTGCCCTAACCACTGGGCCATTGCGCCTCCACATTATTATTATTATTGTTATTATTATTATTATTATTATTATTATTATACAGTATACACTAAAGTAGGTAAAATACCGAACAAAAATACTTTGCAGTATTTAAATTCTTTTACGTTTTCATTTCAAGCCTCACTGTTTGACTTTAGCCTTCATGTGCTCCGGCAAAAGAAAGGCTGTTGGAGAATAGGTCGGCCGATCGCCGGATCAGTTTCACACACGATAGCAGCTGTTCGACATAACTCTGCAAGACAGCAATGTACCAGACAAACATTAATGTTCAACATAATCGACGATACACGCCCACCGACCCACTAAGTAATGCCCTGTACCAATGTCAATAGCCGTTATTATCGTAATTTCCTCATTCTAACTGCTTTTCTGTATCCTACTCTGCAACAAGCCCTAGCCAGTTCTAAATAATCTCTTTAATATAAAAATTTCCTTTATTAGTGGCCACTTTGTTTAAATGTCTTTCATTTGAAACCATTTAAATAACAAATGAAACAAATTGTATGGGAGGAAGAGGACAGAGCATTGTAGCTCTGCTTTTGTGAACGCCTAGGAATGTGTTGATAACATGGAATAATTGCTTTTATTACTGATTCATTAGATCTTTTGTCATTAAGTTATATTAATCTTTTCCTCAGATTGTTCTCGTAATTCTGTCCCAGTCACTAGAAATAGGACTTAAATTAACTATACTTCATATATAAAGAGACACACTTCTGGTCGAGTAATTACTTCATGCAGTTGTTTTTGGTGTTGTTGTTTAAGTTTCATGTCAACTTTTATTGAATAGACATATGATCAAAGGCGAGAGTTGGTTATTAATTCTAGTTAGTCTAGTAATCATTCAAGGATTTCCTTGCCGGCTCGCACAAGTGGAATTTTTTTTCTGGAACGTATTAAGAATGAATATGCATGCTATGGTTCTGATTTTTGCTGTTCACCGTGCGCAAGGCGATTTATTTCAGTTGGCAGATATCAGCACACATCAGCAAACAATTTGTCTGATGCATGTATACAAGGAGAAGCAACAAAGTATTGTTAGAAGCATAAGTCCGGGATAGCTTTGGCTGAGAAGTCATAACGATGTCGAAACACTCGATGTCCTGAAGTCTTAAAAGAAATTTTTCCGACAAAATGCAACAATGATTAGTATATTCACGTTCGAATCTGTCAGAATGCATTAATAATGAATATGCCTGTCATTGTTATTTTAAAGGTTGCTGTAAATTTAAAATTTACGGTCGACAATTACATCACAGTAAATATATCGTCTGTAATTTCATCATCTTTAATCTCATCACCTGGTAGTTACATTCCAGGGCAGTTATACGGCGTGTCTATACATCGTAGTAAATTCCTTGTTATGTAGAACAATGGACATGAGTTAAAATAATAAAATAAGAATAGTAATAAACGAGTGAAAAAGAAATATATAGTGCGCGTGTTTGTTTGGCCAAAATAAAAAATAACCGTCCCGAAATACAACAATATCTGTCTCAACACACGATTTCACGTCAGCAATCTTGCAACACATACTGATAAAAGTAAAAATACTTTTCGTTTACATGGAAGTAAAAAAAATGAACGCAATACATTCATTAATCAACCCTGTCGCTTTTTAAATACTTATAGATATTTCCTTGTGTTGCAGTCGAGATAAATCATAATTTACATATATTGACCGGCTGTTTAAAAGTTAAGAAATATCAAACCCCTTAAAAGGAAAAACAGCTCATTGATTGAAGTCATTTATTTGGATCAAGAATATAAAACGAGTTGTCCTGCAATAATCCACACAGGAAAGATTCCATTTACACTCGACTGGGTGATCATAATCACGCAGGTAACATTGCTTATATTACTACTGCCAAACTGATTAATTTGATAAATATAAAAGCACTTGCAGCTCAGGAAATATTTCATTGCATCGTAACACAAGACTACACTGGGTTGTTGTTAAACAGCTGTGGATCAGCTACCCTCAGCACCCTCGTGAAAAGAACATCCGAAGCTCTCACAATTTATCAGCGTACGAAGGGGTGCTGGAAAGTTCTTGACTTATAGTAAGAGAAAATACAAGGGGTTTAGTTAAAATGTAATGGGTAAAGACCCCCTTCTATCATGAATGACCGACCCTGGTTTGCACATGGAAAGTTCCCCTCCAAGGCACAAGTCCGGGTAAAGTTGTTTATGGAAGACCAGCAGTCACTCATTTATACAAGCCTATCTTCTCCACGCCACCGATGTCATCCAAGAGAAAGGCAAAGGAACCAGTGACATCGTAACTCATTTCTACATCTGAGTGAACTGGAGCAACGTGTCTTGCTCAAGAACACAACACAGCCCAGTCTGGGAATCAAACTCACTACCTCGTGATTGTGAGCTCGACGCTCTGACCACTGATCCATGCGCCTTCTCGGTGATGGAGGATTAGTTAATTATGATTTTATGATCTTATTCAACATATTCCCCTCTCAGATTCACACACTTATTGCAGTGGTCCTTCATTTTTTCTAAGCCCTGTAAAAGAACTTGGGAAGTTGGGCCTCCAATCAGGCTTTTCGCGATACTCTTAAAGCCAGGAACTTTTCCACACCCACTCCCCCGTACGTTCTGCTTAATTCAGTGAATTTACTCCAGCTTCAAAATTCGCATGTACGAGTAGATAGGAAAAAAAACATTCTAATCAGTCTTTTCTTCTACTCGTTAGCAATGATGGATCAGGCAAAGTTATGTAATTTTCGATTCAAAGAAATCTCCAGATGTTATCCGATGCAAAATGTTTTCATGACAGTTTGACAGTTATTCAATCACCTTAACATGCTTACCCTTTAGTTCGCGTTTAAAGACCAGAAGAACCGAAATGCGTTACTTCAGGATTTTCTCAGAATGAAAATCCTTTGAGCAAACTTTATCAACGCAAAAGATATTGAGCGAGAACCATCAATGCTTTGTAATGCAATCTTTCTTCAAATGAACTCAAAAAGATTGTTTACTCCATTTCTCCTGATATATATATTTCGAAACATTTAAACAAATGGTCGGCATTATCTGTACGAAAAATAAGGCAGATATTGCATTGAAGATGTATATTGTTCCAGCCATTCCATTACGTTTGTGCCTGTCGTAAGTGTTCATTCTTCTGAATATTAACAAGTTCGAAATAAACTTATGCCAATATAATTAACACACACGCTCAGCGTGTGTTAATTATACTGACATAATGACTCTCCCTAGACGCAACGAAATTTGTTTCAACACACGAATTCACACAAAGAATCTTGCAAATAAGATACAAAAACGAAGTGAAATAAACTTAACCAGAGTTGAATTATATTCATATGTGGCTTACTCCCTCACATAGAACACCGATCTCCTCGCTTCGATCATACACTTTGGATTTACGGTTACAGCACAATCATAAAAGTATCAAGGATTATGTAAAAAAGATCTTTATTATTGATGTATATCAAAACGATTTCAACTATAAATTAAAGGACATAAACGTAGCCGAATGGTTTTAAATCCACTTTCTTTCGACTTGTTGACCGTTGCATTATAAAACCTCTGCTACCTCTAGCTCTCAAATCAGCAACCACTGGCAAGGTTGCCAACGTTTGCTCACTATTCACAGCAGCTTACCGTTATTAACGCCGCCAAAAATAAACACTATTAAAGACGGGAAATTATAAAGATCTTTTGAGCGATAACTGATTAGGAATAAGCAACGTCCTATCTCGTGTGCGAATTTTGTATTTGTTTGGCTATTGTGTTTTCGTTTAAATTCTAGTCGACTTTGCTTTTCGTGATCGATAAATTATGTACCAGTTGCGTGCTGGAATCGATCTAATCGACTGTTCCATTCCTCCAAAATTTCAGGCCTTGTGCCTAGAGCAGAAAAGAGTATTGACTGAAATTTTGCGTAATTACACAAAAAAATATATATCTATATATCTATATGTGTGTGTGTATGTACATATGTGTATACACACACACACACACATACACACACACACACACATACATATATATATATATATATATATAATATATATATATATATATATATATATATATATGAGAGTGTATGAGAATTACTTAATACAGTTTTGAAGAGTAAAGGTGATATTTAAAAAAATTATTTAAAAGAAAATGTTACGAAATCTTTTATCAGGATGTTACTAACCTTTTTGGGAAGAAGTTTTTTTTAGTGTGTTACCACTTTCGTTTAACCTTTTCGAACACACACACACACACACACACATACATCCATATATATACATATGCATATATATATGCATATAGATATACACATATATAATATATATATATATATTATATATATAATATACTTATAATGTATATAATAGAGTATAGTTTTATATGTGTGTATATATGTTTTTATATATATATATATGTGTGCGTGTCTGTGCGTGTGTCTGTGCATGTGTGTGTGTGTGTGTGTGTGTGTGTGTGTGTGTGTATTCAAGGGACGCTTTCTCATTGAAGAACATAAATTCTATTACAGATGGAATGGACGAATTACTTGTTTGTTGGGGTTGGACATATTTTCATAATCTCGTGATGTCATTATTTAATATTTTAATAAGTAGCAATCAAAAACATAGAATTTTCGACACACACCCACACATGCATACACACACACAGACACAAATATATATATATATATATATATATATATATATATAAGCATATGCACACGCACATGAACACCCACACATACATACAACGTACAATTCCCTTTAATAATATTGGCTGGATGCAGAACTGTCTATTCTTGGTATCTACTTATCTGCCTCTTTAATTCTTTCTTTTATTGATGATTATTATTAGAATTCCTCTTTGTATCTTTATTTGGCCAGCCTTTATGCTTACATGTATTTATATACATGTATGCGTACATACACTCTTTGCATTTATTTGTGTCAAATTTCTAATACTAATCTCTCTCTCTCTCTCTCTCTCTCTCTCTCCTCTCTCTCCCTCGTCTCTCTCTCTGAGTCTCTCTCTCTCTCTCTCTCTATCTCTGTCTTGTGAGTGTGTGTGTGTGAGTATATATATATATATATATGTGTGTGTGTGTGTGTAAATGTATATATATATATATATATATATATATATATTTAAATTGCAGTGTGGAAGGTGTTTATAAGCCGTTTAAAAAAAAAAAAGCATGAAATTTTGTCAGTGAACAGGCCACGGTTTCAAACCGGCGGAAGTATTTTGACACAAATTAAATTTAAATGTTGAAGTGAAATCTAATGGTTTGTGTTTGTGTGCGTGTGTGTGTGTGTATGTTTTAATGGCTTATAAACACCTTCCACGCTGCAACTGTTTTTGATTCAGCACACGATCTCAGATCAAGTCACTTGCTATTGAAGTATGGAAGTACATCTACGTAAATATATATATATATATATATATATATATATATATATATATATATATATATATATATATATATATATATAGTATAGATAATATAAAATTATGTATATGTACATACACATATGTACATACCTACATATATATGTATATATACATGCATATATGTGTACAGGACATCGAAAAAAAAACGTTGAACACAATGAGAAAAGAAAACATAAACGCAAAAACATAGAAACGAACTTTTTTTGCAGACAACGAAAAAGACAAACAAACAGAGAAATGAAACAAACAACATAAAGAATATTCCTCTTCTTCAGTTGTCCCTGTTTCAACTACTTCACGTTTCGAAGGCAAGGACAAGACGCGACTTCTTTGAAATAGTCCTGACTTGAAGGGATTTAGTCGAATAAAATGACCCCAGGACTTATTTCTTAAGCCTAGTACTTATCCTATCGATCTCTTTTTGCCGAACTGCTAAGTTACGGGGACGCAAACAAACTAACACCGGTTGTCAGGCTGAGATGAGAGGGACAAAAACATACACATGACGCATACATGCATAGATATATGCATATATATATATATATATATATATATATATATGACGGGTTTCTTTCAGTGTCTGTCAACCAAAACTACGGACAAGGCTTTGGTCGGCCTGTGGCTATGGTAGAAGACACCTATCCAACAGTGGAACTAAACCTGGAACCATATGGTTGGGAAGCAAGCTTCTCATCACACGATCATATATATTTATATATAATAAACATGAAAGGAAAGTGGATTATATGGATATTCCTACACGCATTTCAGTAGCAAATTTATTATTTACACATTGTGTCATACAATTTGGTGAGGAATAACATGCAAGATTATATAAAATTATGCAATCAGGAGTGTACATAACATTTCCGCATTTACAGGTAATATTCCTTTTGAAGAATATCAAAGTATATGGTGTGCGTATGTGTGTGTGTGTGTGTATGTGTGTGTGTGAGCGTGCGTATGTGAATGTATGCGTGTGTGTGTGTTTGTGTGTGTTTATGTATATATGTATCTTTTATCCACTTGTTTCAGTAATCAAAGCGCAGCCATGCTGGGGCACCGCCTTGAAGAACTCTTAGTTGAATGAATCGATTCCAGTACTTGATTTTTTTTAATGCCTCGTATTTATTCTAACGAACTCTTTGGCCGAACCACTAAGTTACGAGGACGTAAACACACCAACTGTCGAGCAGTGGTGGGGGTTGGGAGACAAATACATACAAACGACGCGTGTATATGGAAAAATGGCTTTTGTCGTTGAACTGAGGTTCAGTTAAGTAACTTAGTGTCTGGTTCGAAACTAATATCTAAGTGGATGAAACTAGTAAAAGTCGTGAACAGAGTGGCTAGTCTCAATCAGATATGGTTTGAGAGGAAGCTCATCCTAGAATATCGGATGGGGGTAGTCGGAGTATATATTGCTTCGGCGGTGTATTTTTGTCATATGTAGTCACCAGATTGGAACGTATAGTCGGTCACCAGGTTGGATCGTATGATCTTTCGCTTCTTGTGGAGCAAACAGACTCTGCTAGCCAGAAGGCGTATCTAATGCCAACGTGCACGGCAAGCGGATCATGGTTTGTCGCAGATGCTAATGCACAGGTTGGTGCAGAGGCTGACACATGTGTAAAGGTTCTTAATTCCTTGCTATGGTTACTCTCTTTACTATTTTACTCTTTTACTTGTTTCAGTCATTTGACTGCGGCCATGCTGGAGCACCGCATTTAGTCGATCAAATCGACCCCGGGACTTATTCTTTGAAAGCCCAGTACTTATTCTATCGGTCTCTTTTGCCGAACCGCTAAATAACAGGGACGTAAACACGCCAGCATCGGTTGTCAAGCAATGCTAGGGGGACAAATACAGACACACAACCACACCCCCCCACACACACATATATATATACATATATATACATATATACGACAGGCTTCTTTCAGTTTCCGTCTACCAAATCCACTCAAGGCATTGGTCGGCCCGGGGCTATAGCAGAAGACACTTTCCCAAGAGGCCACGCAGTGGGACTGAACCCGGAACCATGTGGTTGGTTAGCAAGCTACTTACCACACAGCCACTCCAGGTTCTTAATTCTTTGCTATGGTTGATCTCAACATTTTTTCAGACGTAATAAAAAATTGTACAAAAACCGTTTCTTATTTCTGCTTTTTTTTTTTACTTATTTTACTTTGTTACGGTCTTTCACTTCCTGTGTTCAGTTCCTGGTACAGCTGGCTAATTATAGTCTTGTTAATTACTAGGTTCGATATAATCAACTTTCTTCCCTAATTTTAGTCCCTTAATGGCTTCAGTCGTAAGACTGCAGCCATGATGAAGCACCGAGAAATAATTACTATTAGGAGGAGCATGGCAGTGCCAACGAAAATATTCCAAATATTAAATTATATTCGTGGGTTGAAAATGTCTTTGTGCGATTCGAAATCAGGAATTCTATCTCTCTCTATAAATACCTACCTATTGTGTATGTTTGTGGGTATGAACACAGACACATGCATATATATATATATATATATTATATATATATATACATATAATATATATATATATATTATATATATATATATATACATGTATATATATGTATGTATTTATGTATATATATACATATATATATATATATTATATATGATATATATATATATGTGTGTGTGTGTGTGTGTGTGTGTATACACCCCACACTCATATATATGCGTGTCAGTGTAATTGCTTTGTTGCTATTCATCTATCTAAATATCGCTTATTTCTATCATTCTATATTTATTTCTTCTACCCTTTTCTTTCGTCTTTTTTTTAATCTTTTTCATACAAACACATACAGAATCATTTCAAAAACCACAACCTACCACCACCACCACCACCACTACGACAACAATAATATGTGATCTAACCACAGTCTAATTTCCCAGCGACGCTAAGTACGTATACACAATGAGTCCGTGTACATACATACGTACGTACGTACGTACGTACATACATACATACATACATACATACATACACTCAAAACCCACACTGTTTTAGTACACTTGGAATTATTGTCGCGTCGTTGTCCTGCACAATTATGTAAATGAATGAAGTCTATTACAATTTTTCCTTGTGTTGTAATACGTAGATTTCCGCTGGTATCATTCTGAAGATTATAAGAGCTGAGCAATCCCTGATGAATCTTAAAAACCAGCGAAACAAGTTTGCTCACTCCTCATCCAAAGCTGCTAATAATATCTCTGTAATATAATCACAGGGGATTAATTTTACTATGAAACTAGAGACAAGTGATTATAATTTCATATATATATTCTTTCTTAATATAATAATCCTAGCCAGTAGTTTGTAAACGTCGTGTCGTAAAAAAATATCTACGCGCTATGCGTGGTTTTAAAAATATAATCTAAGGCTTTAGAGAATCTATACACTTTTGTTTGAATCATGAATAATTAATAATTATACGAATAGTTAATGAATTCCTTATAGACAGATATGATTAATAAAACAAGGTAATAGTTTCATATATTGTTTACAAAATTTTTCACTGCATTTCAAAGTTCAGCCTTGTCACATATTATATATCGCGGATTCTATTTGAGAATAACCGTTTGCAGAATAGTCAGCCTATTATACTAAATTAACTATTATGCTAAATTAACAAGTAGATAATTCAGCTGATGGAACAACTGAATGCTCATCGTCTAAACCGTCGGAGGATTCTTAACCACCACACTAGCAAACTGAGGAATATTTCTACTACAAAAATATAAAATTGTATTTTTCATTAGATTTTTAGGCGCAGCTGTGGTTAAGAAGCTTGCTTTGCAGCCATGTAGTTTGGTGTTCAGTTTCCCGTGCAAGAGTCTTCTATCAGGTTGAGTAAAAAGTAAGCAACCTTTGGAACCATGAAGAACTTGTACCGGATTTTTGCAGAGTTCTGAGATATTGTAACATTTTTTTTTCTTTTTGCAATTGTCTGATAATAAAATCATCTGGGTGTAAAACCGAGAGTTGTCGTTGTGTTTGAGTGGATTGAAATGTGAGTACGGTAATTGTTAACCTGTTATTTCCTTAAATGTTGCATTGTTATTGTTGAATTTGTTGGAATTTTTATTTGTCTTCCCCATAAGTGGTGAAGAATATGCAAAACAAACCAGCGGAGCTACTGCAAATCCGTGAAATAGAAGTTAAAGACAAGAATTTCAAGACGTATAACGACTTGCTGAAAAAGGAGGGAGATTGTCTTAGGCTGACGCCTACCAAAGAAGGGTGCCAGACCTCCATAAGATTGTGGAAGAGTTGGTTTTGCCGGATGAGACTAGGTTGAGGATTGTTGTGGAGGGTAGACCTCCAATATGGTTTTTGTATGGAGTAAAGGGACACATGAAGGCCAAGTGTCCCCAGAAACACGAGGAGGAAATAACAGAAAAAGAAATTCAAGAAGAAGAGAGTACAGCCGCAGAGGAGGAGAAAATGGAGGAGCAATTTACGGTGATGAAAAGAAAAAAGAACTTAGAATCACCACCAAAAAGCCCCAAGAAAAAAAAGAAAGACAATCGAAGAGAAGAACAAGAAAGAAAAGAGAAAATAGAAAACCAAATGAAAAATCAAGTGAAGTGTGAACGCACAAAACGTTGCCTTCAACTAGCAAAGAAGGAGTACGAAAGAATGGAGGAAACGAAAGAGACAGCGAAGTATAGACAGAGATATTTATGATGTACGAAGGGAGTGGTGAAGGATATCAGAGACTAATGCTTACAGGGAGCCTCATAGTATATGCTTAAGAAGCCTCATAGTATATGAAAAGATCGTCGAAATTGAAAAGAGAGTAACAAAAATGAAAAATATTATTAGAATGAAAATGGCAAACCATGAAGGTAAGAAGGGCATGCTGTTGGAGCGAGAAAGAAGGGAGAGGTTAGTAGAACTATTTGGGAAAAAAAAAGTGTTGAAATAACACCACTTCAGTATAGATACGACGAGCTGCCGCCTGCTGTAATTTTTGACGATATAGTACAATATTTGTCGTAATTTTGTGTTAATGAAAAAGATACAAGACTGTAAAGTAAAACTGAAATTTAAAAAACAGAAAATGAAACTACTTGCTTTGGGAGGGCAGTAAGCCATTTCATCCTCATTTTCATCATATTCATAATTGATCCGATATATATTTATATGTACCCCATTGTCTTGTTTTGTCTGTCCTTGTGGTGCCCCCTTTTTATAAAGGCCATGTGCCTAAATAAATGAAATCTGTTACAATCACCTGAAATGGAACTGTCAAAGCGCGATATTTGAACAATTTTGATACTCAACTTCATAAACGGGCGTAAAGCAGCTGAAACTGCTCGCGATATCAACGGTTGGTGAGGAAATGACCAGTGAGTGGTCAACTCGAAAATGGTTTAAACGATTTCGCAGTGAAGATCTGAGCCTTGAAGATCGTGAGCGTAAAGGGCGCCCATCTGTCATGGATGACGATCAGTTAAAGACGTCATTGAGAAAAACCCACGTAAAACCACTCGAGAACTAACAAAATAACTTCAAGTTAGCCAGAAAATTGCCTGCAACCATTTACATGCGATCGGAAAATCAAAATACTCGACAAATTGACACTGCACGATCCATTCTCGACCGTATTGTAACTTGCGATGAAAAGTGGATTCTGTACAATAATAAAAAACATTCTTTACAGTGGTTGGACCAAAATGAAATACCAAAAACCTTCCCAAAACCCGAGTTCTTCAAAAAGAGGTTTGTGGTGACTGTTTTGGGCTGTACTGCTGGACTCATTCTCTATAACTTCTTAAAACCCGGAAAAACCATTGCTGCAGAAACATATTGCCATGAAATTGCCAAAATGAACGAAAAACTGCTACTCCTCCGCCCCAAACTGGTCAACAGAAGAAGGCTAGTAATTTTTTATGACAATGCTCGGCCACACGTTTCACTAATGACGATCCAGAAGTTGAGGGAACTTGGCTACGAAGTTCTTCCCCACCCAGCTTATTCCCCAGACCTTTCTCCTACCGTCTATCACTTTTTCAAGCACCTTGATGGTTTCCAGCGAAAGAAGGAGTTCAAAAATCAAACCGATGCTGAATGTACATGCAAAGAGTTCATCAGCTCCAGAACTCCAGATTTTTATGTTACCGGAATAAACAAACTTGTAACTCGTTGACAAAAATGTGCTGATTGTAATAATATTTACTTTGATGAATAAAATTTCCGCATTGTTGAAATATATTGTGAGGAATTTCATGCTTACTTTTTACTCAGCCTGATAGTATAGCTTCAAGCTGACCAATGCCTTGTGAATCAATTTGATTAACGGCATGTGTGTGTGTGTGTGTGTGTGTGTGTGTGTGTGTGTATGTGTGTGTGAGTGTACGTGTGTGTGTGTATCTTTGCGTTTGGTTTGGTCTCCATAACCGCTGGGTTGTATATGTACCCGTAACTTAGCTGTTCGACAGATTTAAGTACCAGACTTAAAAAATGAGTACTGAGGTCGATTTATTAACTCCTTGATGTCGGTGCCCCAACTTGACCACAGAACAACGAGTGAAATGGGTAAAAGATAAGGAAATAGTCTGTTTTTATATTTTGTGTGGAATATTATGATAAAGGATTGTGGAGGATTACAGATTTGCCGGAAACGTCTGCGATAGTAAACGATCGAAAATCATTGCTTTTCATTTACTTGCTTCAGTCATTTGACTGTGGCCATGCTGGAGCACCACTTTTAGTCGAGCAAATCGACCCCAGGACTTATTCTTTGTAAGCCTAGTACTAATTCTATCGGTCTGTTTTGCCAAACCGCTAAGTTACGGGGACGTAAACACACCAGCAACGGTTGTCAAGCGATGTTGGGGGACAAACACAGACACACAAACATACACACATATACGTAATATATATATATATTATATATATATATATATATATATATACATATATACGACAGGTTTCTTTCAGTTTCCGTCTACCAAATCCACTCACAAGGCTTTGGTCGGCCCGAGGCTATAGTAGAAGACACTTGCTCAAGGTGCCACGCAGTGGGACTGAACCAGGAACCATGTGGTTGGTAAGCAAGCTACTTACCACACAGCCACTCCTACGCCTAAAGATATTTTGTTCATAAACACCGTTTCTAGAAATCAAAAACTATGCATGAATCTACAGTGACCCAGGAACGAAATTTGCTTAAGGGGTGCAAACGTAGGCCCAAATGTTTTATAAACAAGGCCGATTTTTTTCAATCTTCATGTCAAAACATATGATATAGTAATGCTTCAAATTATCTAAAACAATTTTCTAGACTCACTCGTTTTGGCAAGGAAGTTTTTCAGGAGGATGACCAAACTGTTTTCGTTACAAAGTTTTTATGTACATGTCAGTGTTGCTTCATTGTGGTACGGAGTCAGGTCTTCAAACAGCTCACTCTGTTTCTCCGTACAGGAGTTTCTCCTTTCAAATAATATTCTACCGTCCATCTTTCGCCGTCGAACTCAGCACAGACATCTTCGTCTTCAACTGCGCCTATAGAAACCCATTTCTTTGCCGATAATCTGTCACTCCTACAGACTACTTCCTCTGCTCCACGCACATGAAACGCAGAGCACCGGTCATTAAGCCCCACCAACCGTCACACCGCTCAATCGTGTGATCACGTCCTTTCCGACCACAACGTCGACGCCGTCCACTACAAACGCTTGCATCTTCAACACAGATCCTTGTTCCTCCTGTTCTACTTCGCTGGCGGACGTTGTTTCTCAAAGTTCTGAGGATTTTCCAGCCACATCATATTCTTTAATCCATAATAAAAGACCAATGTAAAGATTTATCACTGTAGGTAAACACTGACTAAGGTTTCCATAGATTTTATCAATGAAAGGAAGAACTTCTTTCTATTTATTCTCTTCACCGTATGCTTGCACTGCCAAAATTACATACAAAACTTGCGTAAAAAAATTCTCGGGTGTATTTCCACAACTGGTAACGGCGTGCCAAAATAGCTTGTGATTTAAAAGCACGAAATAAAGTTGCTCTTACCTCGAGCTCCAATCGGGGACAACCAGCTAAATCATTCAGTTGTCGGCTCTGCCGATTCCTCGCCAGCAAGCAGACTACGCCACGACCGTTAGCAGCCCACAACATTTTTCGACACAGACCCTGGTAAAAAAGAGGCCATCTTCAACCTCTCGCTCGCCGACGTGACATCATCTCGTCCCTCTTCCGGTCCCTTCACAACGTCACTCTCGCTCCCTTTCGGTCACTTATCCTTCCACCACATACAAATTAGTATCCGTCTATGTTGCGGAATCGAGTGCTTGCGGAAATAGACGTATTTATATGTGGTATGCTTTCAACAGATCCTGATTAACTCTTCATACAGAAACATCATTCCCTCGTTAAAATTGGGGTTGTCAATTTGCTGAGACCAATTTGTTTCGAGGATTTCAGTTTCGAATTCCTCCTGGCCTTCCTGAAATTCAAGTTCATGCGGAGTGAGACATGTTTGACGTCCTTTGTGTGTGTTACCCTCCTTCATAATTGTATAATGTTCTGGTCGGAAATAGCTGTGGCAATCACCTGAACATTGTGAATGAAATCTGTATTGGTGGTAAGGACTAGGTTGAGTATGTTATTTCCTCTAGTTAGACGAGCAAAGATTTTTTGCACGAGGAAATCTTTAGTAGTATCGAGAAGAGCATTTATATCTCTCCAGTTCAGTTGTTTAATTTCAGGTTGGATATAGCCCTCAGGACAGCTGAGACTAGGAAAATTTAAGTCTCCAGCTAAAAGTACATTGGCCTGTGGGTGAGCTCATTTGGAATTTGACATATAAACGACAAAACATCTTCGAAGTGATCTTGCTGGTTAGCTGCATCAGGAAGACAGTATGTGATACCCATGATGAAACTGAGGTTAATCACATGCATTATTAATGTATCGTACACTGTGTTTCAGTGGAAGAGGAGGACATTTGTTGCCAGGTTTTCTTCAATGAAAATCGCTAATTCTTGTTTCCGTATTCTGTAGTCAGTTCTGAGTAGTATATAACCTGGCACATGTACTTCCGCATCCAATATGTCTGGGTTCAGGTGCGTTTCACTTAGTGCTACACATATTCTCTTTTTTCGCTGTACAATGTATCTCTCGCTGTACAAGGTCTCTCTCGTTGTACAAGGTCTCTCTCGTTGTACAAGGTCTCTCTCGCTGTACAAGGTCTCTCTCGCTGTACAAGGTCTCTCTCGCTGTACAGGGTATCTCTCGCTGTACAAGGTCTCTCTCGTTGTACAAGGTCTCTCTCGTTGTACAAGGTCTCTCTCGCTGTACAAGATCTCTCTTGTTGTGGAAGGTTTCTAAAAAATGATACTTTTGTTAGATTTGTGAAGTATGAAAGACCTTGAACGTTCGGCATTATTATTGAGTTACATAGTGGGTAAATGATAGCAATAGTGTTGTTGTGCACTGGGGTTATAGCAGTGGTTGGTACTGTGTGAAAGCTAGACGTCTTTTTTTTTATATTTCTTTTGCCAGATTCAGTAAAACTAAAATAGAATTTGCTTGTTTTGGAGAGGTTGTTGTCTGAAGTGTGTATGGTTGCACTGTTGAATATGGTTACAGTTACAGTTTGAGGCTGTTGATTTCACGATTGTGCCCAGTAGGTATCTCGGTATCTTCTGAGTTTCGATGAAAGCCTATACCAACACTGCCACTGTAAGGGATGTTTCTACTGTGAATTTGGTGGTGGTTTGGTGTCATACTTTTAATAGTGCATCGAGTTTTCGGAATATAAATGGACCGACTCACATCGGATATAATCTTTCGTGATGGGAATAGCAATAGATTTTAGGATTCCAGGTTACATGTGTAGAAGTTATTAAGTGTGATTCAGCGTTTAGTGGTGGTGCTGGTGCTAGTGCTGGTGGTGGCGGCGGTGTAAGATGTGTGGTTTGGCTTTAGCCGATATTTCATGTACGAATTGTGCATCTTGTCCCAGTTAAATGGATGAAGTTACAATCACTGCGTATGCATAGTCTCTCGTGTTGAGAACAGCGGCATATTTTGGGATTTCGTGTGTTCATAATATTATTTTATTTACATTTGGCAGATTTATCATGGAACTGTCAAGTACAAATTCAGATTGAGGTGGACAGTGGAGGACGAAATGGTAGTAGCAGTAGAATAGGATGACAATGGTAATGATGGATCTCTTGTATTATTCTGAGGAGAATTTGAGTGGCTTGATTGCAGAGAAGAGCTAGGGACTGTGTTGTTTAATAGATCATCAATTGTTCTAGTATTGAAGAGTGACTGCCAATGCTAATCTTGTTATTGTTGCTATTGTTCAGTTGTGGTAAGAGTAGTAGCAGTAGAGCATGATGGAAATAATGATGAAGGGCCTGTTATGATATTCCGAGGAAATGAGGAAGTGAACTGCTGAACTGTGAAGGGCTCTTGATTGTGGAGTTTAATCGGTCATCAACTGTTTTGGTATTGAAGAGTGAGCTCCAATGCTGGTCACGTTGCTATGGTTTAGTTTTGGTAAGGGTTGTAGCAGTAGAACATGATGACAATGGTGATGGTGGGTCACCTGTGGTATTCCGAATAAATGAGGAAGTGGACAGCTGAACTGTGAAAGGCTCTTGTGGAATTGTGGAATTTAGTAGTTCACCAGTTGTGGTAGAATTGAAGAGTGGACGTGGTTGTTGTTGCTATATATATATATATATATATATATATTCTTTTATTTTTTTATTTGTTTCAGTTTTTTGACTGCGGCCATGCTGGAACACCGCCTTTTATTGAATAAATCGACCCCAGGACTTATTCTTTGTAAGCCTAGTACTTATTCGCTCGGTTTCTTTTGCCAAATCGCTAAGTTAGGGTATGTAAACACATCGGTTGTCAAGCGATGGTTGGGGTTAGAAACACAGACACACAAACATATGCGGTCGTAGGATCGCGGTTTCGATTCCCAGGCCGGGCGTTGTGAGTGTTTATTGAGCAAAAACACCTAAAAGTTCCACGAGGCTCCGGCAGGGGGTGGTGATTCCTGTTGTTCTCTTTCACCACTCTTTCTCCCACTCTTTCTTCTGTTGGCCTGCTCGCTTAACAACATCTGATGGTCTGGTCGGTCACGTGATCACGTGATATATATACACACACACACACACACACACACACACACACACACACACACACACACACACACACATATATATATATATATATATATATATATATATATATATACGACGAGCTTCTTTCAGTTTCTGTTTACCAAATCCACTCACAAGGCTTTGGTCGACCCGCGGCTATAGTAGAAGACATTTGCCCAAGGTGCCAGCCACGCAATGGGATTTAACGCGGGACCATGTGATTGGTAAGCAAGCTATTTACCACACAGCCACTCCTGCGCCTATATATATATATATATATATATATATATATATATATTATATATATATATATAATATATATATTATATATATATATTATATATATATATATATATATATATATATATATATTATATATATATATATATATGTTTATATATGTGTGCATATATGTATGTATGTACATGTGGTTTTAATTTTATTGTTGAGGATGCTTTAGTTCAGTAATATTTCTTTCTAGGGATTTAGTGTGGGGCGATTCTTTTTGTTTATATTAGTTCTTTGCTCTTATTTTACGAAGAAACCTAACTTCAAGCAACTTTTTTTTTACATATGGATTTTTAAACACCATTTCTTAAGCCTAGAGTGCAATATTGAATTTTGCCCCTCCACAAAATTTTTGAGGATGCTAGTGCACTCCCTGCACCTCCTGTTCCTGGGTCCTTGTGAGTCTAACTATATATAAAAGGAGGGGGATTAACAGGTATTTTCAAAGGAACGATGGACCTCAACAGGATCATTTAATCTTCTAGATATAGCTACCAAACTTGCTTTAAATTATGTCTTCTTACTCTCTTAAAAAGGAAACGACATGAACACTACAATCATAGATGAACATGAAGACTACAATCACCGCCAAACCACTCCAAGCCGTCCTAGAAAAAGAAAACTGGCGTTCTGTTGGTTACGAGGTCAAGGGTTCCAATTGATCCGATCAACGAAACAGCCTGCTCCTGAAATTAACGTACAAGTGGCTGAGCACTCCACAAACACATATACTCTTAAGGTAGTTCTTGGGGTGATTCAGCATAACATAGAACGTGACAAGGCTGGAGCTTTGAAATACAGGTACTACACATTTTTGCCAGCTGAGTGGATCGGAGTAAATGTGAAATAAAGTTTTTTTTGCTAGGAATCGAACTCACGACCTTACGATCGTGAGTCGAATACCTTAACCACTAAGCCACGCGCCTTCACTTGAAAAAGAAAACGCTATGAACAACGCTTTCATATATATACACAAACAGTAGGATTTGTGGCGGCTGGAAGATACGTGATCAAAGGGTTATCAGATATGGGTGCAAGCATGGCTGTGTTATTAAGAAGTTTCCTTCGCAATAATATGGTTTCAGATTTGATCGAACTGGAAAAGTATATTGAACTATAAGCTCAGGCCAATCAAACTCTTGTGAATGGAATTTTGTAGACGGAAACTGTAGAAGCATATCAAAGGGATCGCCCTTGTTCTAGACTGACGTTATTCCTTTCCCTCTTCTTTTAAGTCAAAAGAGTTCACTTTGTTGTAAGAATTCGGTCTAGGTCTCTAATTTGACCAATAAGTATTGTAATTGCTCTTACTAGTCTTTGGTTATTTATTCATTGAAATAATAAAATAGTATCTAGAGATCTCCATCGGTCAGTGTCGGCCATGTATCTACATTCGTATATACATACCTAGGGGAGGCGCAATGGCCCAGTGGTTAGGGCAGCGGACTCGCGGTCATAGGATCGCGGTTTCGATTCCCAGACCGGGCGTTGTGAGTGTTTATTGAGCGAAAACACCTAAAAGCTCCACGAGGCTCCGGCAAGGGATGGTGGTGATCCCTGCTGTACTCTTTCACCACAACTTTCTCTCACTCTTACTTCCTGTTTCTGTTGTACCTGTATTTCAAGGGGCCGGCCTTGTCACTCTCTTTGTCACGCTGAATATCCCCGAGAACTACGTTAAGGGTGCTCGTGTCTGTGGAGTGCTCAGCCACTTATACGTTAATTTCACGAGCAGGCTGTTCCGTTGATTCGGATCAACTAGAACCCTCATCGTCGTAACCGACGGAGTGCTTCCATCCATACATACCTAGGTGAGATTTGTGTGTGTGTGTGTGTGTGTGTGTGTGTGTGTGTAAGACTGGCAGTTGCTCATGCATGCAAGTTTCCCTTCTCCACATCGCCGGTGTCGTCCGAGGGAAAGGTCACCGCTTTAGGGCCGACATATCTTGGCACAAGTTTCGTTGCAAGAATTACTGTCCGAATGATGCAAAGGGTCATGATAAACGCTGCAAGTTATCTCGTCCAGCGCTCTAACAGTTTCGCCAATCCATTATCCACCACCACCACCACCACCACCACTACCACCAACCAACAATGAAATCAACAATGAAATCAAAAACAACATATTTCACAAACCAACCAGTAAATATTATTATGAAATACTTTTCCGTAATCAACCATCAAAATTCTCACAATGTAAACATAGATAACCGTTCCTCTGCACACCATCGACACCTTTCACCCAATACCATAAACATGGCAGCTTTCCAAAACCAAAACACACCAGAGAAGCACTTCAAAAAAAAATTACAAACCACTCAACAGAGTGACAAATGCATGCATAACAAAATACCTAAAATTCTATAGAATCATTAACATTCATAGAAATCTTTATTAATATCAATACAGACCGTATCTCTAAACTATGGAAAATAGTTACGCAATAAAATTTGATTTCAAATTTTGGCCCAAGGCCAGTAATTTCGGGGGAAGGGGTAAGTCGATTACATCGGTCTCGGTATTCAACCTCGAAACGATGAAAGGCAAGGTTGACCTCGGCGGAATTAGAACTCAGAACGTAAAGACTGACGAGATGTCGCTAAGCATTTTTGCCCAGCGTGATAACGATTCTGACAGCTCGCCGCCTTAGTTATGCAATAAATATTATATAGGTCAGAGATATATGTATGGTAAAGTAGTTCGCTTCGTTTCTATATGATTCTGGTTTCGATTCTTAATCCAGTGCGCTCTATGTTGGACAATTTTTTTTTTTTTTTTTTTGTTCTGTAACATAGAGTTTACTAATACCTATTTCTTTATTACCCACAAGGGGCTAAACACAGAGGGGACAAACAAGGACAGACATAGGTATAAGTCGATTACATCGACCCCAGTGCGTAATTGGTACTTAATTAATCGACCCCGAAAGGATGAAAGGAAAAGTCGACCTCGGCGGAATTTGAACTCAGAACGTAACGGCAGAGGAATACGGCTACGCAATTCGTCCGACGTGCTAACGATTTTGCCAGCTCACCGCCTTGAGTTCACTAATACCTTGTATTCGGAAACCAAGTAGAAGTCAAAGTCCGTTGTGTGTGTGTGTGTGTGTGTGTGTGTGTGTGTGTGCGTGAGAGAGAGAGAGAGAGAAACGTTCGCGTTTATGTTTGCATCTGTGTAGAATAACAAGATAATAAAAACATAAAAGAAGTATTAAAACCACATTAAGTCGGTATTGTATACATCCGTTCCTTTAAAATAAGTCTCCTTACTATCTTAAAAATAAACATTAAAGCCATAGATTTATTTGAAATATTATCAAATGCGTTCACGACTTGAACACGTTTGACTGTCTGCTAGGCAGATCTCTTATACACAAAATAAAAATTTTGAGATATATATATATATATAGTTGTGGAGGCGCAATGGCCTAGTGGTTAGGGCAGCGGACTCGCGGTCGTAGGATCGCGGTTTCGATTCCCAGAGCGGGCGTTGTGAGTGTTTATTGAGCGAAAACACCTAAAGCTCCACGAGGCTCCGGCAGGGGGTGGTGGCGATCTCTGCTGTACTCTTTCGCCACAACTTTCTCTCACTCTTTCTTCTGTTGGCCTGCGAGCTTAGCCAGCGGGGTGGCGTCATTTGAAGGCTAAAACAATGCGAAGCGCATTGTGACCAGCGATGTGTAACAACATCTGATAGCCTGGTCGGTCACGGTGATATATATAGTTAACCTGAAATATGGTGGGGTAGGGGACTAGTCGATTACATCGACCTTAGTACTCGACTGGTATTTAAAAAAAATTTTTTTTCATCGTTCCGGAAAGGACGAAATTTGCTCGCCGTCTTAATAATAATCCTTTCTACTATAAGTAGAAGGCCTGAAATTTGAAGAGAGGGGATACATCGACCCCTCTGCTCTACTGATACTTATTTCAACGATTCCGAAAGGATGAAAGGCAAAGTCGACCTCGGCGGAATTTGAACTTAGAAAGTAGCGATGGGCTAAGCTCACCGACAAATAATAAAGATCCTTTCTGTTAAAAGCACAAGGCTTTAAATTTGTGGGGAGGGGACTAATCGATAACATCGATTCCAGTGTTCCACTGGTGCTTAATCTATCGACCCCGAAAGAATAAGAGGTCAAATCGACTTCGGCGAAATTTGAACTCAGAACGTAGTGACAAGTGGAATACCGCTAAGTATTTCGTGTAGCGTGCTAACGATTCTGCTAGCTCGCCGCAACATAGTAACAGGGTTTGAATAAGAAACTTAATGACAGTGCTAATTTATACTAACATTAGAGAGAATTAACTGTTACTTTTTATCTTTTCTTTGTCATTAAACTGCGACCATGCTGGGGCACTGCCTTGAAGAATTGTTAGCCGACTGTACCGACCCCAGTACTCATTTTTTTAAAGCCTGGTACTCATTCTATCGACACACACACGACACACGTGTGTGTGTGTATAAATAGAAATATATAAAATGACCTTCTTTCTGTTTCCATCTACCAGATCCACTTACAAAGCATTGGTCGAACGGCCTGAGGCAATAATAGAAGACATTTGCCCAAGGTGCCTCGCAGTTGGACTGAACCCCGAATCATGTGGTTGAGAAACAAGCTTCTTACCATGCAGCCACGTAAAGCTAATTAAACTCAGCAAGACCAACATCACACCAACGCACACGCCTTTACATACAATGCCTCAGCATCACTCACACCGTACATAGGATACATAATGATGACTGAAATAAAAGTATTGTCAACACAATAGGAATCTAATTCACAGATAAATTATTTGGACCATAAATAATGCCAGTCCTGTCAGGAATACCAGTTTCTCTCAAAACCTGAATGACTACTAATTATCCAAAACAGTGGGTTTCTGGGGTTTAATTTCTAACCATTGTTGTAAAACAAATAAAACTGTCATTCCGTCGGTTACGACGACGAGGATTCCAGTTCATCCGATCAACGAAACTGCTGGTTTTGTGAAATTAATAAAATAAACGTGCATGGGACTGAGCACTCCACGGACACGCGAACTCTTAACGTAGTTCTCAGGGAGATTCAGCGGGACACAGCATGTAACGAGGATGAGCCTTTGAAATGCAGGTACTACTCATGTTTGGCAGCTGGGTGGAGTGGTACAACATGAAATAAAATGTCTTGCTAAAAAAAACATAACCTGCCACCAGGAATCGAACTCACGACCTTGAGATCGTGAGCCGAATATCCTAACCACTAAGCCATGCGCCTTCGCCGTTGCCGAAGCTCCAATATAACTGACAACCTGAAAGTGAAAGAAAACTTCTAGCAACGCACAGCTAGTAATTTCTCTTGCTTCCCAAATTGCAGCAGGGGTTTTATGATTCCTTGTCAAAAGCGCCTCAACGTATACTCCCCAACCATGATGGCTCTGTAAGCAGCATCAGTAACAGCAGCTATAACAGCAACAACAGCAGCAATAGCAACTGCAACAACAACAACAATAACAGCAACAACAACTGTAATAAGAACAACAATAGCAGCAAACACAACATCAACAGCAACAACAACAGAAGCAGAAACCACCACCACTACAGTAGCAGCAACGGTGACAGCAAAAGTGGCAGCAACAATGCCAAAAGACACAGCAGTAGCAGCAGTCGCAGCAACAGTAACATTAACAATAACAACTACAAGAACAAAATCAATCAAGCGTCAATGAGAGCGCTTCTACGTGGTCGCTCACACTGCTAGATATAGCAACCTAATTTCTCTCAAAGTACACTCTAGCGTAAGATAATCCTAGTATCAGAAAAAAAAAATGAACATTATGGAATGCCCCAGCAGGGATACCTTTTCTCATAGGTCTGCCTCATTATTGCTAATCTGTAGTTAAACAACAGACATTATTATTGTATAAAAGTTGTCAAAAAGCACTTGTATTCTCTTCCTCTAAATTTTGAGTTCGAATTCCGCCGGGAGCTGACTTTGGCTTCCGTCGCAGTAAAGTCACCAACAAATGTAACACAATTATGTATTTATTGAAATAGGTCAATGGAGGGGACTATATCTACCCGCTCAGGAAATATGCTTTATATCCAGTTATAGAGATTCAGTAATAAAGAGGTGTAGATGAATCTCGGTCCGCTTCGAGGATGAGTATGCGGTTGTTCGATCACTTGAACTGATTAATCATTGAATTGGCGGGTGAAGCGGATGAGTATTGCCATTTTGTTATCTTTTACTTGCTTCAGTCATTAGATTGCGGCCATGCTGGGGCACCGCCTTGAAGGGTTTAGTCGAACAGATTGACTACAGTACTTATTTTAAAGTCTCCTTTATATTCCATTTGTCTCTTTTTCCGAGCCGCTATATTACGCTGACATAAACAAACCATCACCGGTTGTAAAGCGATAGAGGGACAAACTCAAAGACACATGCACATATACGACGGGCTTCCACACAGTTTCCGTTTAAGATATTTACTTATAAGGCATTGGACCGGCCGATATTATAGTAGAAGACATTTACTCATAGTACTGCGAATTGAAACTGAACCCGAAACCTCATGGTTGCAAAGTAAGCTTCTTAACCATACACCCAAGTCTGCACCTATAAAACCATACTTGCGCCTATGCCCAGGATTTCTCACATACAAAATAGTATGGCACAGTATGTAACAAGCCTGAATTTTATGAGCTGCTGTTAAAATTTATATGAAGGGCTTCCACACAGATACCGTCTACCCATTTTCAATTACAAGGCTTGGGTCGATCTGAGGCTACGGTAAAAGACACTTAACCAAAATGTCACGCAGTGGGGGATTGAACTCGTGATATTATGATTATAAAGCGAACTTCTTAGCCATTTAACCATGTTATATTTATATAGAGTCACTAATGATATCTATTTTAAGCACAAAGCAAGTAATTTCAGGAGGGGATATCAGTCGATTACATCGATGCTAGTAGTTGACTCTCTTTACTCTTTTACTCTTTTACTTGTTTCAGTCATTTGACTGCGGCCATGCTGGAGCACCGCCTTTAGTCGAGCAAATCGACCCCGGGACTTATTCTTTGTAAGCCCAGTACTTATTCTATCGGTCTCTTTTGCCGAACCGCTAAGTGACGGGGACGTAAACACACCAGCATCGGTTGTCAAGCAATGCTAGGGGGACAAACACAGACACACAAACATATATATATACATACATATATACGACGGGCTTCTTTCAGTTTCCGTCTACCAAATCCACTCACAAGGCTTTGGTCGGCCCGAGGCTATAGTAGAAGACACTTGCCCAAGATGCCACGCAGTGGGACTGAACCCGGAACCATGTGGTTGTTAAGCAAGCTACTTACCACACAACCACTCCTGGTAAATTATTTTATCGACCTCGAAAGGACGAAAACCAAAGTTTATCACGTAGTTTCGAACACTAATCATAAGGGTCTGACCAAATTCTGTCATACATTTTGTCCAACGCACCAACAATTCGGCCGATCCACTGCTTTTATATACAATCAATAATTACTACTATAACACGAACAGCCACGAGACAGATAGATAGATAGATAGATAGATAGATAGATAGATAGATAGATAGATAGATAGATAGATAGATAGATAGATAGATAGATGATAGATAGATAGAATGTGGACAGCAGAAGGTATGGAGAGAAGGGAAGAGAGAGAGGAAGAAAGTGAGGGGAGAAGAAAGAGAGAGAAAGCGGGTAGAGAAAGAGAGAGAGGCCGTGATATCTGTGAAACTGAAAAATCAAAAAGCTGGCGTCACTGAAATCAACTTTAAAATATCGAATGTGACCTTTGTTACGGAGACGTTAGCAAAAGACGTTTCGGTGACATATTGCCATCTAGTTAGAGGTCACACAGCTATGAAAATATATGTATACATGTGTGTGTGTGTGTGTGTGTGTGTGTGTGTGTGTGTGTACACTTACGTGTGTGTACGTGTGTATGTGTACATGCATGTGTGTGTGTATGCATGTGTGTGTATACATACCTACATACATACACACACACACTCACATATATGTATGTGTATGTATATACATGAAAACATAAATATGTATACATACATATACATACTACACACACACATGCGTATATCATGTGTGTATATATATGTGTGTGTGTGTGTGTGTGTACATATATATATATATACACACATGCGTATATTATGTGTGTATATATATATATGTGTGTGTGTGTGTGTTGTGTGTACATATATATATGTGTGTCTATATAGGAGAAAGAGGGAGAAAGTGA